>NC_051846.1:155726852-155736376 GCF_002237135.1 Teleopsis dalmanni | reverse complement strand
TGTGATCTAATATGCCATCCTTCCGGTTTCTTCTTTTTTGAATAACAAGCCATAAATATATAAAAATTTATTTCAGCAATTTATTTCCGCCCATTTTATAATAGATGAATTGATAACTGCAGTACTGGCTTTTTTGTACGAATAGTATATATCATTACGAAATTATATTTCTATATATATATATAAATACACTTTATTGTAATGTTATAGAATTTATCAATAGTTCTAACCCGACAGAACCTAAACAAAACCAGAATTTTTTACTGATATACTAAAAACCATGACTTCTCTAATAAATTACTAATTATATCCATTAATTACTCCTTAAATTTAAATATTTGTCGTCTAGTTTTTAATTAATTTAGCTCAATAATGTTTCGTGTACTTAATTGACTTATTTATTTTACTTCTTTTAGGCATACAACAACCTGCAAGTCCTGATAGTACGTCGCCAGTTACTTCCGAAGTTTCGTACACCTACATTGGTTCAAATTGTCAAACATCACCAGCCTTATCTGCTGATTATAAAACCTATAGCCGTTCAGCTGATAGCGATGCATTATCCGTCGGTGATGCAACAATGCACATGCATCCTCACACTGTGACGCATCAAATGCACAAGAGCAGTACCGGCGGTAATAACAGTTGTACAGATAACGCCAGTGGTAGTTCCTCAAATCCTCATGATGATAGTCTTATTGAAGATGGCATCGAAGAAGATATATTAGACGATGAAAACGATGGAGATGGCAGTGGCAATGGGTCTGGCAATTGTGGTGAGACTATGCCTAATAAAAAACGTAAACGTCGAGTACTATTTACTAAAGCGCAAACATATGAACTGGAACGACGTTTTCGGCAACAGCGTTACCTTTCAGCTCCAGAACGAGAACATTTAGCCAGTATAATTCGTCTAACACCTACACAGGTTAAGATTTGGTTCCAGAATCATCGTTACAAGACGAAGCGCGCACAAAATGAAAAAGGCGTTTATGATCATCCCGCCATGCATGGTCATCCGCATCATCCATCTGCATTGCCATCACCGCGTCGCGTTGCCGTTCCTGTTCTAGTGCGAAACGGTAAACCATGTCTAAGTGATGGGACAAAACTACCACAGGACTGTGTTACAGCTTCCATGCAAAATGCCGCAGCACATCACTTAGTCTTGAATGGTGCATATCAACATGCGGCAGCTGCAGCGGCGGCTGGATTGCACGCACATCCGCATCAGCGTGGTTGGTGGGCCTAATGTTGCTGCAACAATATTTCCTAAAGCCTTAAGGCGAGTGTTATAAATAACAGAGCCAGAGCCGACACTTTCGGCTTAAACAAACAAAAATGCTGCTGGTTGGTCATTTTTAAAGTTACTCACTGTAGTGTTTATAAAGCCAAATACATGAAAAATGGTTAAAGTATTTAAAATTTTGAGTAAAAAAAGTATTTATGTGCAAAAATGGTTAAGTCGTGCGACTTTTGATATAAAAGCGCTGTTCCAAAGCGACTCGAATATTGGACAATAATTAAAAAAAAAAATTTATATCGGTGCAATATTTAAAATGTATTTAAATAATAAATAAAAATTTATTCTAAAATATTTTATTTAATTAATAACTAAAAATTAAAAATTTTTAGCTGTTAGCAATAATGAAACTGGAGCACCATTGAATTGTACATAGAGAAATGCATTTGTCTAATAAAGTATATAAAACATTCATTAAAAACTATTATTAAAATTAAATAAATTATTTGTAAATTATTTGTAATTATTTGTATTTGTTTTGTATTTTTTTTTTAATTTGTATATAATAACTACTCAAATTTTAATATATTAAAACAGATATAAATGAAATTTATTATAAATAAAATTAAATTGTATATTATTTCTATTAAAATTGCGTGAAAGGATTTTATTTTTATTTTATAAAATAGAAAATTAGTCGTAAGTTTTCATTTACATAATAAAAGTTTTAAATATTTAGAGCATATATTCAATTTTGAATTTATAGTTGTTAGCACGGTTTTATTATGTATACAAAATATATATCATACTTGTGTAAAATTAATTAATTTACAACTTTTAGTAAATAAAAAATTTTGAAAAATTAAAAAACTAAAAAATTTCAATTTTTTGACTATTTTTATTTAATGATTTATTGTACTCTAATTATTATTATTATTAAATAATAGGCTATGAATGCACTCCCAACCCAACTAAAACAATTCTAAACTATTTATAAATCTCGTAATTGCTGAGGGCTTCATTTTAATTATTGAATTTCGGACTAATAATTATTATACTACATGTATTGATAAATACTCGGCCTAAGTAATAAAAACGCATTTTTCTTAGAAAATTATAATTTATGCTTTAGCTTTACACACCGAAGCCAACTATCTTACAACATTTGGATACCGTTTAAAAAGTACGATTTATCAAGTCCTACAAAAACATACCTTAGTTTCCCATTCTACTTTATCATTTCATGCAAATCTCATTTCCTGGTGCCATCTTTTCAAGTTTGGAGACAAGTAATAATCACTGGGAGCCAAAATACCGTGGGTGAGACAGCAATTCGTACCGCAAAAACTAAATTTTTTTCTTGTATGGTCGTTTTTTTCTTGACTCTCATTTAATTGATCCAATAATATGCAAAAGCAGTCTGGTGTTATTGTTTTTACTTTTTTCAAATAGTCTATGAAAATTATTCCAATTGAGCCAAAACATTTCCCCCCTCTTGTTAAGTTCGTGATCGTTTGGAAGTTCTACATCCGCGCTCTACACATTCTCTGGTTTGTTGTTTTCACTCAGGTGTGAAGTAATAGATCAGTTCTCACTAGACGCTCACAGTCAGTTAGATTGTGCTATCGTTTTTGGTCAATTGTGAGCAAACGCAGTATTCATCTTGCCAAAAGTGTTTTCATACCCAAATATTCATTTAAAATATTCGATAAATATTTATATACCATATATTTGTCATCTATGCTATATCATCTCTGCTATTTTAAATCATTCAACACAATATCGTGAATTTTTTTTTGACGACCTGGATCAAAAACACTCGTACGACACGTTTAAATTCAGTTTACCAATATTTTATTGTTGTTAACGATGGTGCAAGGTTCCCGTTAACAAAACGGTAATTTTTAATTTGATTGAGTATAAATGAAAATTACAAAATATTTGACTTTAAAAATGATAACTTAAATAAACGATCCTCAATATTAAATAATTTAAATGAGTTTCTCGATATCACGTTTTACAATAATTGTATTTTGGTAGAAAGTTATGAAATTCTGAAAGTATCTGAATGCAAAAATGTTCACATAAGTTACATCATTGAAACATATGTAATATTATTAAACATAGTATACAGAGATACAGTCTCCACCTATTTTCAAGAACTAAATTAGAAATTTTGGATTTGCCGTTAATTGAGCATTGTATTGCCTACAATATGTTTTTGAGACCGAAAAATCGCGAAAGACCACCAAAAACAAATACAACAGACCGTCGTATAATTGAAGAGATATATAATAATAATCTAATAATAATAATAATAATAATAATAATAATCATAATAATAAATCTAATAGTTCACAATTTCTTACAGATAACAAAAAATGTTGTCAGATTTTTTACTTTCCTGATGTTCTATTTCTAACCTCTGGTGTAAATATTTTAAGTGAATCATTCTAACCAATCTGTTTGTCGTTCGGTAGCCCTTGCTTTCTGCAAACAATGCCAAGCTATCGGAATGAAACCAATTTCCGAGTTATTATTATTAATCTGAGTCCGAATAGATTTAGATAGAATATCCGAAATAATAAGAGTTTTTAAAACATGTACGCAAATCTCCTTTAAAATAATGTTGTCTGACATTATCCGTTGCTCGTCAGATAATTATTTTTTCTTCATTGAACTATAAATAATTAAATAATTGAAGTTTGAAACATTATTTTACTGTGAAACGAACTTGACCTGAGATATGTACCAAATTTCACTGAGAGTTTAAAAAGCACCTACAATTATCTTCATGTGATATATTTGTCAATTACTGGGCACCTTAAAAATACTCTAGTATTGTAATTTTTTTATTGAATGTAGTATTGTAGACATTACATTATTGAAACAAAGAAAATTTGCAAATAACAATTTTCCGTCGGTATTATAATTTTATATTATTAGTATGATTTTTTTATAACTAAATATTTTTATATGAAACTTTGGAGTTATTATTATTACATTAAGGAATTTTGCACTACAGTCCATCTTAATGATTTGTAAATTCAATTTTAATACAAAATTTAATACGATTTATGCTAATAATCCCTATCAGATTTTTATTTAATCTGATAGAAAAATTTAACTATCACAAGTCGTGAATTTAAAATCACTATAAATAATTAAATGAAAAGTATATTAATTATATACTCTAACATCGAGAAACTATGTTACTTTTATGTGTGTACCGGCATAGAAAGGCCATGGCAGACTCCCTAGCAAAGAAGGGGGCTGTGGGGTAACAAATAGCATCAGAAATGAATTTTGTGAACGGAGGAAACAAAATCTATTTGAACACTGGTCAAGAAGATTCATAACTCCTGTACACATCAAAGTTGAAGCTATCCTTAACTTTAGTAGAAACGATATTATAATCTACTCTGAACTTCTTACAGGGCACTGTAGACTCAATTACCACTTGAAGAATAAAGTCCTAAATTAACTAGATAAAAGTAAAGCCCACAGCAAATACTAGATTTATAAATAGTCTAGAATTGTTTTCATTGGGCACAACAGATCTTTTACTTCGGGGTGTATTTCTATCCTATTATTTAATAATAAAAATAAATTAATTACAACTTAAAATAAACAATACTTTTATACAATTACAATTAAAAGGTTATTCAAAATTAAAATAAAAAATAAATAAATAAAAATTTTGTGACAGATAATAGCTGTATATTTAAAGCGACTCCATAATTATAATTCGCGTCTTGTTTTATCCCTTGCTCTAGAAAAACTCAAAGTATAGGTTCTGTCCCGAAAATAATAAAATTAAATATTAAAAATACTACAATAAATCGACTGCAGTTTAACAAAACTTGTTATGAGTGTTTAGAATATTACGATATACTGTACTATTCTTGAAACTCAATTTATTTTTTCAATAACTTTTTTCCGTTGGGCTATTGAACAATAGTACAACTGTAGTACTATATAGTTTCATATTCGAGTATTTTTCAAGTACCTACGGCGCTAATAGCAAATAATAAGAGACAATTTCCGAAATAATGAAAATCAATCTCAAGTTGATTTTTCGAGTATCCCATAAAAAACAAGTGCTATTCTAATAAACAGCAAATTAAATTACTCATCATTTCAAACACTTCAATTTCAATACAGAATCAAATAAAAAAATACACGGGACCATAAATGCTTTAACTACTGAAGCACCATAAACTGTTAACGATTTCTATAGCTTTAAAAAAAAAATAAATTTGTTTTTGTTTTATTATTTTATTACAAATACGTAGATAGCTAATATCTATAACAAAAAATTGAATTAAGGAAAAAAATTTGTACTAAATACGCTGAGCATGCATAATCGAGTAATACACACTCTAAAAGAGTCCACTTGAGTGGCTTTCCATTAGAACACGCTGTAACGACAAGTGTATCGGAACGATCGAAAGAACTAAAGAACGATCGAACAAACGAATGATCAAAGAAACGAACGAGCGAACGAACGCATAAACAATTGAACTCGTTACGTATGAATTTTACTCAATGTTTAGAAAACATCACCGGGTTTCAATATTAGAACAATTTTATCGCGAAAATACATCGCAGCTAAAGAAAAACTATGGTTTAATGTTATTGAAGGGAAGGTAAGCAAATCAATTGTGATAAGTTATATGCAACACATACGTATTTTACCATATATTTGATCAGTCAGCAAACTTATCGGATAAGAAAAATATAAATAATACAAAAACATATATAGCATTGTATTTTGTTAATGTGTGTATGGATGTAAGTCTATAGAGTTTTACTGTTACCAGTAACTACTTGTATTCGTTAGAATTTTACGTTTATTTAACGTTATCTTGTATTTTGATTCAAATGCAGATAATATAAAAAATATGTCGTATTTGCTTATCTTCTACACGCTATACACAAAGATTTCTTGGTATTTTTTTTAAATAATACTGTATTAAAATCAGTACATTAATTTATATAATACCTAACATATAATGCCTATTAATTTATACCTATAAAATATCTATATGTAAAAAGCAAATTTATTTTAAAAACTATAGAGGAAGAATTCAAGTAAAATATATAGAGGAGCAACATAAAAAAAATTTAAAAACCTTTATGATTTCTTTAAGAATGAACACATATCCCCATTAGTGCAGTGTGTTTCAACATTTATCCTGATATGCTTCACCTAGCAAAACAGAATTTTGAAACTTTTTAACCTATTACTTTTAACCCATAACTTTTTTCTTTTTTATTTTGACTCCTTTGATGTATTTAGGAAGCGATTAACATAAATAATTGTTACTAATATTATTACAAAAAAAACCTCGAAGTAATTACGATTTTTCTGACTTCTAAATATGTATACATATTTCTATATTTGTCTATTTAAAATAGCCACTAATTTGAAATTTCCCTCAAACACCGAAAGTATCTATGTATCACACGTTTCATGGTGTGAATCACTGCGTTTAAAGAAAGCAGATTTTTTCTTTGGTATTAAATAGAATAGAGAGACTAAAAGTGAGAGTATTGCAAAGCGAGAACGTTTTTTGTTGGTCTAACATACAAGTATAGTAAATTTTATTGAAAAAAAGATTAAAATTGTCATATTAAAACTCTTATACGTTGGAAAATATATATAAGAAATCTGAAAAAATATTTTGTTAAAATTCTTTCATTTATTGTTTAGATCAAAATGCTAAGAGCCTAGGGATTCTGAATTAAACAATATCGGGTCACATTCGAGATCGCAAATGACGAATATGCTGACATGATCAATTTTTAATCAATTCTGTAGCCGCTAAAAATATCTTATTACCACATATACTTAAAATTAACATAAAAGTTTAACTAAATTACGGAAAAAAAATTATTTATGTATCTTAAATACATATCTTTTGATTATAAATTCTTGTAACTTCTTGAGCAGAATATATTCTATATTGCTACATTGTTTTTATATATTATAACGAAAAATATTGTTTTCAAATAATTCAAATAAATTTAACATAAGTTGTATGAATATTAATATAAAAAGTATAAAAAAGTCTAAAAACATAAATTTATATTTAATAAAAAAAAATTATTTTTTTCCAAAAAAATGAAAGATTTATTTATGATATTTAATTTCTTTTTACAATTTTGCAAAATGAGAGAGTATAGAAACTAATGTGTAATTTTTATTAACTAAAAGTAATACAAGGTCTGATAAGTCGGTGATATAAGATAAAAAATAGACAGGGTGCCGGCTCCGGAAGGAGCGGAGTACCGCGACATAGTTGATCTTTTGTGCTGCCGGTAATATAGTAAGTATATAAGTTATAAAGTTAAAGTTGAAGGAAATTTACAATAGCATAGTAATATTTTTTTTTAATTAGAGTTCCTTTTGTTTTAACGAAGCTCTGTGGTGTTTGCAAAAATTGAAGAGAAACGAATTTTGTTTGTTAATCACGCACACCTTTAAAAATAACTTTTTTGAAACTTGCTAAAAAGCTTGTAAGCAACTTGTACCATCATATGGACTGCTTCAAATGTAATAGCGACCAGAACCTTTAAAGCAGATAATAAGTTTGGATTTGAAGAATAAAATCCTGGATCTCAGGACGGTACTTTTAGACTTTCTTAATATTATTTTCAGTAGAAAACTTTTTCATCAGAATACTTCAAATGTGGCATAACGAATTTCTTATGAAACCCAAAGCATAATAGCGATCAGAACCTTTAAACCAGATAATAAGTTTGGATTTGAAGAACACAATTCGGGATCTCATGACGGTACTTTTAGACTTTCTTAATATTATTTACAAAAGAAAACATTTTTTTCATCAGAATACTTTACCTTGTCGAGAATTGCAACGAAAATATTGATCATATGACATTTAAAGGTGTTAACAAATCAAATAACAGTCTTAATAATTTTTATTAAATTTTGAAAGAAAGCTTACGGAACTCCTTTCATTCATGAATAACTTATCAAAAAGCTATATACGATAGAAGGATGCTTACTTAAATTAAGAATTTTGTTCAGATTAGACTGTATGTCACTTACACTAACCAACGAATTGTTTTATGAGCAACGGATATACACATCAGAATAGTAACATATCCACCCGAGTGGTTTTTGATAACATCCAATGATTTTTTAATATTTTTTTTTGCAATAGCTTTTTACATCTTAATGTACTTAAATTAAAAATTGATCATTTAATTGACATTTAAAAATAATTTTTTTACTGTTGAACAATTAATATTTTTTATTTACATATAAATATATTATACATATATAAAAATAAATCGAACATATTGATATCAGATAAGGTATTTATTTAATGTAAATATATGAATATATGTGTAATGTATGTCGTGTAAATAATATACCTTAAGTAAACATTTATATTTTTATAGAAAACTCAAACAACATTCTTTTGATGACCTAAAATGTAATTCGATAAATATTAATAAAAAAAAATTATATTATTTAAAAAAAACTTGTAAAAATAATAATAAACAACGTTTTCGATAAGCAATTGTAGGGCAATTTTAATTGCGTTCTTGGATTTTACACTCAAAACTGAGCAATTAATTCCGATTGACATTTTATTACATTTTTATGGGAAAATTATTAAAAAAAGAATCAATAATAAATTAACTTATCAATTCTAATTAAAGCTTTTCAAAAAATTTTAAGCCAAAAATTAATTGTGATTAATGTAAAGAATAACGTTGCGATTGTTATAACTATTTATAGATATTACATATTCATAATAATAGAAATAATGGGATTGGGATACCACAGACAAATTGGAAAACTAATTTAAGTAATATAATAATATACATTTAATACAATTAAATAGATTTGTAACGAAATTCATGATCACCTTCTGCTTAAAGTACTGAGGCTTTATGTTTGAAATAATCAGATTATTTGCAAAACTTATTTGTGTCAGCATTTTTAAATTATGGTTTAGATGCAACTTCATAAAATACCAAACAAAATTATCCGTTATTCAAATTATCCTTGCCTTAAAAAAACCCTATATTTTTTATATAGGCAATACCAACACCAAACTGAATTTTCTACAAATTTTGGCACTTTGTTTTGGATAAAGTAACCCATAATTTGAGACAATAACTGTAAGCTTAAAAATGCAAGTCAAATCTATTCTCACCAATACACATATTAAACGGATAATCCTCTTGGTTGGACAATTTTTCTGGAGCCAAATTTGTTCGTATTACTATTTGGGACAACTCT
>NC_051846.1:155715921-155726752 GCF_002237135.1 Teleopsis dalmanni | reverse complement strand
TTATTCCAGTGATTATTGCTCATGATAAATTTTGTTACTAATAAACCAAGAGCAATTAATTTCGTAAAGGTTAAAGTCGATTGTCGAACAACAACAAATTGAATTGAACATTATGAGCTGCTAACGAAATAAATTTTATGTATAAAATATATTTTTTATTAGAAAAATTAAAAAATGATTTTTTATCTTACTCTTACAAGATAGAAATACAATGATATATTAATATTTTATATGCAATCATTTACATTAATTTTGGTATTAATTTTATTACTTTTATGAGAGAAAATTTCACTATAGAATTTTAATTATGTTATGTAAATATATTTAGATATGTATATAGTACATTAATATAGTATTAATACTTTCAATATATAAAAAGATATACAAATATTGGCCTTACAAAATTGCATTGGATGAAAGTTAGAGTATATTCTATAAATGATAATAGATAAAAGTAATAGTCTACTATACTGTCTAGTGTAGAAAAATAAAAATTTATTTAGAGAAAACCTAAAATATCAAAAGTTTGGATTATCCAAATTTTAAAATATCGTAGCACTAAAAAAATAAGAAAGGAAATATCGTCATCAGATAAAAACTCAATAATAAAAATTTATTCTAACTACAAAAATTCATGTATGAGGAATGAGGATTACATTTCCATCAGAAAGCAAACATATACTTAATTGTCTGCCTGAAGATCATAAAGTATTACAACAGATCATCAATTATTTAAATGATCAAATGCTCTTAATCTTAATGGTGCATAATACTAACTTTGTATACAGAACAAGTCTTTCACAACTTTAAATTTGTGCTTATTGATAGCGACAACTCCAAGACATTGGAAAGATGAGTATCAAAATCAGGTATTTCTGATCCACAGATAAATCCTGACATTTTCATTTAGTTTAGAAAATGCAGTCTGTACGGGCAAATTTATTACGTCTAATGTTACAATGATTAACCACGAGATGATTAAAAATGGTTCGTGAATGAAATTAAACAAGTATAGATATATAGCTTGTAGCTTGTCCACAAAGATCTCACTTATTACAAAATAAGCACAAAAATTTTCCTGTAATAACAAACCTATTTTATAGCCTATATAATGAACCTATGTACGTATACAATTCAGTTCACATTATACTACAGATGCATAAAGCTTATTAAAATAATCTTACAGCTTATTATTCTTAAACTTTGTGGTATCTACTAAAAACAAAAATATCATAGTGATCCTTGCACAAAAAAATGTTGGGAACCAATGCATTAAACAAAAAATTGGAAATCAAAAAAATTATAAACCTTAATTAACTCGAAAGAATTCCTACGATTATGAAATTCACGAGAATTTTAAGAATTTACGATTAGAAAAAGTAAAATCATATTCTAAAAACGTTATTACCACCATAAATATAGGAAATAATAAAACTTGAACAAATTTTATTCAATTTATTTACGAAATTTTAATTTTATTTAACAGAAAAACTAAACTAAACTAAGGTTGAATTTTTAAAAATAAAACTGGAGGAAATTGATTTTTTTAAGCGGAACGCAACGATCAGAGTAATTGTTCTATAATAAAATAAATATATTTTTTATGAATAAAGATCAGAATACATCGCTTTGAGGTTTTCACAATATAAGCTTTCGATGTATCAGACATCTCAATGCCGGACAGTCACAAAGAATTCGGCTTATATAGAACCTTCTTGTTGATATGATAGCTCAAGTTAAAATTTCCAAACAGGAAAATTGACGGAAACTCCAGCTCTGCTCAGTAGGGTCGTATCTTTGTAGTTTTTGGAAGATTTAGTTTTTTTCTTGGTGGTTATTTCGAAAGTCTCATTTTTTAGTCTATGTCCAATTTTCGACGTTGAGTACTTTAATGCAGTACTATATAAAAAGGTCACAGAATTTTCGTCTATACTATATGAACCAACGCCTAATATTTATTTAACCAACCACCTACTAAATGTATACAGTGTTAGGCGGTAACACTTAGAAGGTAAGAATTGACCAAATCTTCCTTTTTTTTTCTCAATAAGATTTTATATTTTAGTTTTCATACCGTCATCTCTTAAATATTATTAAGTTACTAACAAATTATGTAAAATACTTTAATATAAAATGTACTACAAAATGAATAACAAAATAAATAAACAAACATTTCTCTTGGATAAAAGATATATTTTGATTAAAGAGTTACTTTTAATATCTAACATCATTTTTATACCACTTAAATGTAGTTTTAATACATTTTATTCCATTTAATAGAGACACCCTCTCAATGAACCTGCCTAGATGCAATGTTCTACAAATCGCCCAACAAATTCGCTCTTTGAACTGCCGATAAACAAGACAAAGCATATGGAAGACATAATCCGTTTATAAGGACATTAAGCATTAATATTTTGGTTATGATTTATATACACCGTAAAACGTGCTACCGATTTATTTGGCACTACTTCGGGGTGGGTAAATCATATTGCATATCATGGAAATATTATAGGTTTTTTTTTATACAATATAACTTTTTTGTTATTCTGTGCAAAGTGGCTATTTTTGGCCACCAAAAGGCATAAGTGTGTTGTGCATTTAAGTGGAAACTGAAGATAATAATTTTATGGTTTCACGTATGAGAGTTCCTCTAAAAAATAGTAGAATGGGTTTTGCCACCCATTAAATGCGTCACAAATATGAGGTGTTTTTTGGTTTGACTTTTAATGAAATTTAGCTTATTGATTCCATATGCTAGCATCATATGAGTTATTTTGATTTATGATGTTGACTATTATGGTCAAGGATTGGAGAAACGTATATGATGTATTTAGATTGGCAAAAAGATTAAAGAAATTTAACATTAATAGTGCTGTAAAGTGATTTTGACCTATGACTCAGTTAATTTCTGAATTAGACAAATTTTAAACAAACAACATGCAGTTCACAAATTGAAAAAGAAAATTTACCCCAAATATGTTATACACAGTTAAACTTATTCTACTTTGTCCAGTCGTCTTTTGTGATAAACTAAATAGGAAAGTCCATACTTCCGTTTCCGTTAATACTAAAGAATGATATGCTAATCAAACTATAATTCAATTTTATATAAAAAAAAAATAGAAAACAATTTTTTATCAAAAGAACAGAAAAGAAACTAATTTTTCTTGCAGAGATTTAATTCAAGTTAATACTTTTGGAGGAAAATCCTGTTTACTGCTTGTCGACTTATAAACAATTATTTTCATCTATTCTAAGCAATACACAAAATAGAGTAACTTTATATGTATATGACATTGAGCACATAAAAAAGGATTATTACACATTCAAAAGATGTCATACTCATGCAACATTTCCGGCAACGAATGACCCGAAAAAAATGAGCTAAAAAATACTTGAGAAAACTCTGTGGAAATAAAAGAATCATTTCCTTGACCAACAATCAAAGACAGCAATAGAAACAGTTTCATGATTTTCCGGTCAAAAACAATTTTCTATACAAATACTTTAGAGTTGTGAAAAATGTACATAAATTCAACGTCATCATATATAGTATAATAAAAATAGTACAATAAAAAATTATACATTCCATTATATATAAAAAGTTGGAGGTATGCAATATGCTTAAGATAGAATATAAATATCTACATTTTATTTCACATCTTATAGAAAATAGAGTTTAACAATACTTACTGTTGTGAAAGGCCTATGAACAAATATATGATATTTTATTATTTCATTTAATTCGTAATTAGTGGAGTTATTCAACAACAATTATTCAACGAAAGTTTAGAATTAAAATTAATAAGAATTTTTATCGGCTATCTTATCAAGCTATCTTGTGAACATAACACACAGATATATAAAAGTATATTCCAAAGATTTATTAGATTCAATTTATTCATTTAATAAATGATCGACTATTTTTTATCTTCTAAAGAGGTGTAAAATTAGTACTAATTGTATTTGTTGCAAATCCGACAAAGAATGAAAATTAATACAAATATTTACAAAACAAATATTTAGAATAGGTTAGATTAGGTTATGCTGACAGACCTAACGCGTACCAGATCAGAGTCTTATTTTAGCGATTGTGTGCATCGCTTAGGATGCGCGTTTTATTACCGAATTTTATCAGGAATGCAACAGAAACCTGAGGTATGTGCTCCAGTCCGATAAAACTGGCAGACCCCAAATATTTTTGTCGAATTCTCGAAAGAGCCGGACAGTTACACAATATGTTAGATGCTCCAGAGTTTCCTTTGCATCCAACTCGTTGCATTTCCTACAAGCATCGCTGTGATATTTTTCCAAGTAGAATTTATTTGGCCACAAATTGATTTATTTATAGCCATAATACAAAAAATTTTAAAACGGTTGTTGACATGATACAATCAATAATATTTGTTTAATAACTTGAAAACCTTGTATATATTTTTTGTATTACCCGATATTATGTGAAATTTATTAATTTTATTAATAATAGTTGATATGCCGGTACGTTTTCATTTTAGGGTCCTTATATAAATATAAATACATATATTTAACTATTCTTGACAACGACATTAACTACCGACCTAGGATAACAAAACAATGAAAGTGTCTCCCACCTGCTTTCCTTATGTCCCGCACATGAGAGGCGCCTCCTTAATACTTTAGGGACTTTCTTTTTTGAGGATCTTGGCGAACTTCAGGACCTCTCTCTGAATAGAATCGTAGGCCTTGCCAAAAGTTTAAATGGTTCTAACCCTTGAGTTTTTAAGGATCTACAGTCCTAAGTAGATCCCCTGGGATCGCCGGTATATCCTAACCTGTTAATCAAATCTTAATATAATTATTGGCTATGCTACATACCATTCATATGTAAATATAATATGTTAAATAAATAATTTATGTATTACTAACTTTAAGGATGTATAAGGATGTATAAAAAGTACAATCATTGTAGCATGGGTTTTGCTCTAAAATAAAAAGTTTTTACTAAATTATTTTAATTTTGAATGCTCAAAAAATAACATTTGTAAGAATTTATGTATGTATAAATGTAAAAATAGCTTCTTTTAATGCGTACAATAGATAATTAATTTGTCAATAATGCAAAATATATGTGTAATAAGAAACATACAATGAGTACCAGGGTATGGTACTCACTTTTGTCTTAACAATTTTTTCATAAAAAATTTTTTTATTTTTAAAATAACCAGATCCTAAGATGATCTTTCAGTTACCGATGCAAGTATTTATTTTGTAATTTTCCTTTAAATTTGAAAATATTATATAAGCACGTATCTAATTCTCTACGAATTTAAAATAAGTAGATTTAGGCTCCTATTTGCAGCGAAGCACTGCCTTTCATTAAATATCCTTGTTCTTGTAATATCCATTACCGCATAGAAACCATTCCAACTTAAAGTCAGAATGATCTGTTTAGACGTCTTTTCCTCTTCCCATCTAAAGAGACATTCTGTCAAGTAAGATCGTAAGATAGAAATATCTTGTTGAGGAGGAAGTTCAGTTTATAATGTTCTGTCAGTTAATCAACCAATTATCCCACCTATGCTTTCAACAAAGCTTATGCAATGAATTTAAAATCCATAGAACTTAAATATAGTGTAATATCTAACTGTCTAGAAAAAAACTTTCAAAAATCAAGTTAAAAATCATTCAGAATTTTTATTAACTTTTGAGTATAAAAACATATAATGGCTATATGATATAGCCAAGCTAATGTCTCATATTTTTTTCTTAGCCATGTTTTCCAAATGTTAAATACTAAGTACGAGTATGTGTGCAAATTACACAAACTTCTAGATTTTTAATAGGATTTTGATGAATCCATCATGTCACATTATAACAAAATTACAGCAAGAATAATCAACAAAAGTCAACAAATTCAAAATGTAAAGAACAACATTTACAAATGAAGTTGTAAAAATTTTCCCATAGGGGAGTCCTTTGCTACACAAACTAACGCAATGCAATAGTTAACACAATTCTAATAAAGTATGCACACCCACAAGGGGGTGGCTATGTGGTTAGGGTAAGCCGAATTGTTACAAAAAGTCATAAATACTTTGCGCACAAATTGAAATCTCTGTAAAAACAAACGGATGAACAGATGAACGGATGGATGGATAGACGGACGGACGGACGTGCACAAATAAATAAATGTGCAAACATTGATTTTACAGCAACATTTAACATTCATGAGAGCGCATGCCACTAACACCCCCGCCCAAATACGTTTAGTGCTTTGTTTAAAGCGCTTGCTTCTACTGAAACTTGTCATCGCTTTCGGTTTGAAATGAATCTTACGAGATTAGTACAATTTTTTGCTGAGGGTTCTTTTGGTGTTCAGGTTTGTTCTTGTGCCTGTTTGTGTAATATCCTTTGAACAATTCACAAGTTTTTTTCTATCTTCATTTATTGTTACAATTTCTTAGGCTTGTTCAGCAAATCTTAATGCTTGTTAGATAGACACTTTTCTCTTTGTCATGACACAAGCTCTTTAGGGTTTTTAATTTAATTGACCTTTCACAGTCAATATGTTCCGAGCAAGGCGCACTGAGACAAGCACGTCCTTTAATGTGGGTGGATGGTTTTTATTATGTAACAAGCTAAATAAATTAAATGATTTTAATAAAATGAAATCATTTTCTTGCTTAAACAGATTTAACGTAAAAGATTTTTTAAACCCTTTTTCTACAATACATAATCATTTTTGTCCAATATATGTATATTATAAAATTAAAATAGGAAATTTTTTATATTTAATAAAGAATTTAATACTTTTTTCATTAAAATTTATGGTAGTTTAAAACAAATCTGTAGTAATGCAGATGATTTAACGGGTCACCATGGACTGCGTTATCACCTTAAGAAAATGGGTCTGTTCGAAGAGAAAGACCTTGATCTGGGACAGGATGAGATCACTGAATCGAGAACTACTCTTCCCTTCTGACATTAGGAGGCCCTCAACGGCCGATATTCTAGCCTTCATTTTAAAGGCGGAATGTCTTCTGTTCGGTTAAGGTCTGTTGCAGCACAAAAGATTAACGGGATTCCGCTTCGTTGGGAGCTAGAACCCCGTCGATTCCTATTCCTAATGCAGATGATTTGAACTAAAGCTTCTCCTATTATACTCAACGGACCACTTAAAACTTCTGAATATAGTTTTCAGTGCTTTCCGAAAAGGTACTATTATTATAGAATGTATACAGTAGCATATAATATTATTATATATATAAGGAACTTAAATTTCTAATTTGAATGAAAAAATTTGGGAACACTGATTTAAGCAATAAATTAAAACTAATAATATGAATATTAGGAATTCTCCTGATAAAAGAAGTTAATAAATAAAAGTTAATATTCTCAAAAAAAAACAAAAACTTTAGAATAATATGGAATTAACATTTTTGCACAGTTTAAGTAATATATATAAATATAAATATATATAAATAAGAGAAACGATTTTTGTCAGTTATGCTATATAGTAAGCAATAGAAATTCCACAAGACAGTCAGCTATTCTAACATATTGTAATGCCCATATTATGCTAAGTGTCACAGGCACGTCAAAATTGGTTCAATCGGGCTATGACTAAAATACAAAACTTTTGTACTTTTTCGTTCTGCGTAAATTTTTAAAGAAATATATACATATGTATGTATGGCTTTGACTGAGTAACGAGGCACAGATAGCCTCGGTTCTCATGACTGAATTTAAACCGACATTTATTTTTTATTCTCACTCTGTTTTATAGTTTGCATTGAAAGCAACAAAAACTTTGATTTTGAGATGCTCGTGACGCTCTATATAACATGGACCTAAGAATACCTTAATAAGTGTTAAACTTTTTAGTGATCAACTTTACATAGTCATTTTAAAACTTATATTTTAGTGTGAATAAATTTCGTTCTTTGTGAACTGCAAGAGAAGTGGAATATGGTATTACTAATAAAAAATGGTATGGTATAATAATAAAATACATAAATATAGATGTAAATGATAATTTTATAAAAACATTAAGTTTTAGTTCAAGCTTATATAAATATTTAGTAATATAAAAAGGTTTTCGAATTTGAAAAACATATCGAAATGCTAAAAAAATTTTAAAATTCTCAATTTGGGCTCAAGGTTCATATTGATGAGGCTTATCGGCTTGTAAGTTTAAACTGTTATAGATCAGTTAATTTAATTATCACAAAATATAGTTCGATATGGCGATTCATTTTATGTGATTATACACTTAATTGTCCATTTATAGGCGTTGTATTTCACACATTTTTTCACACTCAATTAAATAATATTATAATCTTTATAATAATAAAGAATGTTGACCAGAGAATGTTTAGTTGACCAGAGTATTCGGATATTATCTTTTCTATTTTAACAAATTCTTAACTACACAGGAGACATTTATCAATTCAAATGAAAACAAAAGCTTCTGCTCTAGTAGTTCGCAGTCCTAGGCAATAATATACACTCTACCTATCTGAAAGTCCCATCTTGATTCAGTCAGAATAAGTATATTAACTATGAAGAGAGTATAAAGGATGGACTAAAGGAAGTGCTTTGGCAATCCTAAATCGAATGAATAAAGATTTGATACCTAACCTTGCAGTTTGATATAGAAATGTAGAAATATTCATGACGTGATCTGATCAGTAAAAAAATATGGAGCATAAAACTCCTCGATGGTACATCCCATTAAAAGCTTAACAATATTTTTTACTTTCAAAAGCTTTCGTAAAACTTATATATGTTTTTTGCTAAAATTTTAGAAATTAGTTTTAATGCAATTATTATTTTATCATAGTTATTGATTGCTTTCCTATGAAAAGTGAGGTCTCATTTTCCGATGCAGCTTTCTGTGGCTTACTAAAACAGAGTAAAACGCACAAATGCTATATAACTATATTATGCAAGTATTTACTTTATTATGTTCTGACAATTTATTGAGCCGAAAACTGGAAACTACTTACTTTTTTCTAACTAAATTTTCTAATTTTTCTAATGTTAACACATTTAAATTAAATTTATGATTGCTGTGATGTATGATGCTAACGTTACATTACTCCCACTTTCGAAAAACGGAAAAGCACCTTATGACCATTACGAGAAGTGTATACCTTATGATCGTGATTATCAGTGGATTCGGTGATAACGGGACACTTAACTCCTTGCATCTTATCAAATTATTTTATTGAATGGAGTAGTTAGTTCCTCAATTAATATGTTAGATATATTTTGTATTTCACTATTTTTTTTATCTCAACCAAACACTGAATTTTTTTAGACTACTAATGACTAAATGCTAAATATAAAGAAATTAAATATTATAATATAATTTTGTATATGATTCAGATATATACATTATGAAAGGAAAACAAATATTACACATCAATTCAGTCAAACTATAATAAGATAAGAAGATATTATAATATTTGAAAATTAAATCATCACATTCACTTATTAAATATTTAATAAAATTCCCATAAACATAAAAAACATAAAAAATGAACTCTGAAAAGCCACAACTGCGGCGGTAATAATTTGTTTTCATTAAAAAAGATTTTTTGCAAATAAAACCTAATGAAGGAGAAAGAAAATTTAAAAAAGGTGATGACAGGTAACTAGCTTATTATGAAAAACAACGTATAAGAAATAAGGATGTTGTAGCTAGGATTATGTACAATTTTTAATAAAAGAATAAAGTTTTACGTTCTACTGCGGAACGCCCATTTCAATGCAGCATTGAAGGCAGGTGGCATATAGAAGAAGGGAGCTGAACTATATTCAACCGCAAACCCCGTAACTCATTCATCATTTTTTCTGTCACATCACGCACTTTAATTGTCCTTTTTTCTGCATTTTGCTGTTAAACACTTTTTTCAGAAATGGCTAATAAACAAAATGAAACCCTTTGCTGAACCACAAAATCAGATTAGTTTCATTTTGAAAGCAACAACTTAATCCTGAGAATGGCAGCTTATAGAGTATATGTGTATTATTAAATTAAAAGGAAGTAGCGCCAATTTCATTTTAAATTATAAATCGTCCATCATATTAAAAACTGCTCTACCCTAAGACTGCAGTAAGCACAAAATATTAAATTTCCTACTTATTCCAAAGCACAGTTTCATAGCAGGTGGTAGTATCATATAGACTGTATTGCTAGAATTTATGCGGAAAACATTTTTGTGAATGTTTCCTTTAAAACGCCAAAATGTGATACTTACATTTATTAGCTTAAAAAATTTTAAAATTGAATTCTTAAATGATTGATTGGCATTAAATTTTTCTCGACAAGAAAAACAAACAGTAATAAAAAGTTCAGTCAAGAAAAAAAAACAACAAAAATCATTTAATCGTAATCTTACACAAATCTTCATTCTGTATTATGAATATAATATAATAGAATTTTGTCTGGATAAATATATGTGAATATAGTAGAGATGTGAAGTAGTTTGATACACTGATCTAAATATAGTTTCAATTCAACACCTGATTTACCTAGTCTTCTCAACAAGAGTGCGGTTCAGAACCACAGTGGTTCGGTTCAATTAGATTAAAATATCTGAGCTTCCGATACAAAACTGATTTGGTTCAAAATTTGCTTTACATTGTCTTATTACCAGCAGTTCGGTATATAATATAATTAAATTTATGCCCTACAAAAATATGCAATTTCAACGAAACGACGTATTATTTTAAACAAATAAAATAATTAAATAAATATATATTTACTCAAAGTTAGCTATATATTAAATTATCGTATCTCGATTAGTAACAAAAATGTTTAACACATATAAGATATAAATAT
>NC_051846.1:155707346-155715821 GCF_002237135.1 Teleopsis dalmanni | reverse complement strand
GACATCCTCAGAGACCTCAAGATTGATCCGATTAAAAAATACATAAAGGATAGAGCCCTGAAATTATTTACGAAAACTGACAGACTTACTAACAGCGCGTTATCGAATCTCAGAATGGTTACAGGCTCCTCGGGGAGGTACCCAGATCTGAGATCAATTTTTGCTTAGTCTGATGAAGTGATAAACAATAATCCAATCAAGGCGTAAAGAGGGGATTTGAAGATACCTCGAGTTAATAAAAAGTAAAAGTACTCAAGTGCACTGGCTCAAATAGCTTCAACATAATAATAACATTAAAAATGGTTATTATATTTGCTATTTTATAAAAATATTTGAAAATCCATGTTCATATGTTATATCACAAATTTTATTTGGAATAATGCAACAAAAGGATATGATTGCTTTATAAAAAAATAATAATCAACAATTTGCTTTAGCAAATGAACGCAATCCACACTTCCTTGATGATATATATTTTTTGCATATTCCAAAAATACATTTTAAATGTAAATTCCATACTTTTAACCTTCCACTCAAAATTCACTTACTTCGATTTCATTCTATATATATATATTCTTTTTACAACCAAAGCAATGCATTTCAATTCCCCAAACTTGCAAACGATAGAAATTTTTGCAATTTTTGTAACTCACTTCTGTTCTTTCACCGTTCGGTCCTGCAACAGTTATATTGAACTGTGATAAGATATATTTGCAGTAAATCACACTATTTTTGAGTGTTTTTTATTTAACATATCAGCTTTAAAGTGCCTTAAACTTATGTACATATAGTTTCCGGACAATACATCGATACCTAACATTTTGTCCTAATCGGTTTTTTTATGAAAAAAAGCACCAACAAAAAGTTGTCTAAACTAATATTTAAGTATATAGTTATCATTCTAACAACTTTTATACTTAATAGCATATTATGCATGCTTTTTATATATGAACATTTTGTATGAAATTACTAAAACAACTAACTTGTATGAAAAATACATTTTATATATTTTCGTTTTAAATATATTCGGCAGGCCAGTGCCAGTTATTCATGATTTTTATATTTATAACGCAAAGTAACAGTGCGTTTAAAAAAAAAACAGAATTTTAAGAGTTATTTCTGCGCGAAAAAATAAAAGGCACATAAAATAATTATTTTTGAGGAATTGAATATAAAGCAAATCTAATTATTATTTTTTGAGTTTTATTTTAAAATGCAAATGATAATAGTTAAAAGGTGATTTTTATTTTTTTTATGATAACTGTTACGGTCCCAATATATACATTGCATATCTTTTAGGATTTTCTTACTAATTCATAGATAATTTGTTCAGAAGTCATCAAAAATACATTCAAAACTACATACAGACTTCATTTTTTCACACAAAATATTTTTCACACATTTTCATTATACAACTGCATAACTTTTAAACATAAAACAACTTGACTCCTAAAGAAACCTACATATTTTTTAGAAATTGCTTGACTTACCTAGTCAAAGCATGCATATGGGGCATGAATATTCCCTCAGATTTCAATCTCATAGCCTAAAACAAGCGACAAATGGCGCTACCCATTCGATTGCTGCTGTGAAGAAACACCATTTCCATTTTGCATTGTGTCACCACACTTTAAGTAAACTGGGACCTCCAGTCTGGAAAACGAAATAGTTTGATTTTACTACTACCTTGGCTCACATAGTTTAATATAGAGCACTATCAAATGCTTATAAGATTGGGAATTGTAAACTATATTTTTTTATAAATTTGTTTATAGAGAAAAGTAAGATTTAGAACACGAACGCGGTCGCAATACTAATAACTCCAACACAGCTTTTATATGTTTTAATTGTGTATTAATTTTTTGAAAAACTTCCTATTACATATGGTTTTATGGAATATACATTCTATAAAATCTTTTAAAATTGAATCAAAGATTTATGCAACTACAAAATAAAGTTGTAAAAAATTATATTATAAAATTGCTGGTGTTATTTCCATTTTTAAATCTAATATGTGTACAATTGAAAACCGAAAAGTAAAAATAGTTTCAAACAAAGAATTAATAACATAACATTTTGCTTTGCCTTGTTCCTAATTACTTTAAAAAAAAAAGCATAAATTGGATTGTGTTAACTTACTTCAACAAATTTTTGTTATGTACCTCTTGATAGAAAATTCAAGAGTTATTTGCCACATCTTATTATCTTTGCCTCATGTTATTGAGATCATCATTAGAAACAAATTAGGAAATTTGTAACTTAAAACAAACGACACTGGTGCTAGAACAAATTTTTAAATCATTTAGAAACTGGTGACTTTTTTTTGGCTGACTTCCTCAATGATGGACTAATGCAGATACAAAAATGCCGATATAATACGAATAGAGCAGAATGACCACAAATACATTTCAAGTTTTGATGATGTTCACATAGCCCCAACAAATTAAGCTGAAATCATTACGTTTAATCAGGAATCAGGAATCACAAAACGCAAAAATAAAATTTGCAACTAATATTTGAAAAATCTACCAAACAATGCCACGAAAAATATTATTTAGTCACAAGACTAGAAACTAATAAGTCTTCTAACTAAATTAAAAAAGTCGCCAATCCAAAAGGCTTAATTTCACTACAATAACTGAACTTCAATTCGCAAGATGTCACAAAAGATACAAAAAGCTACAAGACAGAAAAAGTCACAGAAAAAGGAACGGTAATGTTTGAGAAGCCTTTGAGAAAAGGTGGCTTGCAATATAGACAATACAATGAAGAGGATGACGTATATATAGTTTTATTAATATTAATCTATGTTAGATGGTGATCCTGATGATGACTCTCCAGGTGAGTCGAAATATAAAATATATTAAAAAAAATATTAAACAAACGTTAATTATTTAACCAAAAGTGACCTATAGACGGAAACACAGAAAAAAAAAAAGAAAAAGATATATATATATATATATAGCGCTTCGAGATGGTGAATATCCACCATAAGAGAGTAAAAGATGATTAAACAATTACTCTAGGTTAAAAACAAAAGACAAACAACGGATTAGCAAAAATTGCAGGATGATGTATCTACTTGGTTAAGGTGTTTTTCATGTAAATATATCCAACTTTGACATACATCATATAGTGAAAAAATTTCTTTAAAATAATAGTTTTATTAAAGTTCATTGCCCCAAATATGTGAGCTCGGGAAATAGGAATTGTGTCAAATTTAAATATTACAAATTAATAAATACACAATAGCAAGTAATATGCTGTGTGTTTTTTGCTACAAAGAGTTTCGTTTTAGCAATATTTTTTGATGTGCGTCGTATTACGCACAGATGAAGCACTTTCATTGATCTCTTACAGCTCTCGGTTGATTGCTGGCATATAATATTAAGTTGAGATTTATTTAAATAGATTCAATTTGAGGAATGCCACAATAATTTATTTAATACATACATTTAATAAGTTTTCAGCTCTATAATTTTTAACAATTATTTGAAACAGCGCCATTTTATACAATTAATAAAATCTAAGCTTGAATTTACTCTTACATATAATTAAACATTTAACTACAATAAATACTATAGACATACACATATCAACACAGTCAACACACTAATCTTTTAAAGGACTTACATTTTTGTTGAATTTTGAGAACTCAAAAATGCTAGCTTAATTTATTTGTTGATACTACCGTTCACAACCGAACTGTTTGTTGCATCCGAAATTGGTTTTATTGCATCCAATTCATTCTGAATCGATTCAAATTGATTAAAAAGCTGATACAATTCTTCGTGATTCATTTCCAAGTTGATATCTTCACCAGCTCCAGTTTTTAACTGAAGTACGGCCAATGCATTTTTTTCACGTTGTTGACAGTGCGATGATATTTCAACATTAAGTTTCCAAGCCACGTCGTTTATTTCATTTGATTCATAACGTTCGTTTGCTAAGTTATTCATGATGGGTGTTGTTTGTCGTACCCATAACCGAATTATTGCATCAATTTTAGCTTCTTGCAATTGAAGTTTTTCGCGTAATTCTACTTGCAATCTTGAAGGTTTAATAACAAAAGTTGATGTACGACGTAATATATAAGAAAATGTCTTTATTAGAAGTAGAAAATCACTTCTAGGTACACCTACTAAACGTTCAAGTTCTTCAAGTGCATTTTCTGGCTCAACCATATCCTGATCTTGATCAGTGGGGCTCATTTGTCGATGAACAAAATTAAGTACCGTTGTAAATGTTTCGTATGGCAATGCATTAATAATTTTAATGCCTTCGCGTGCCCTACACATAAAATGTATATAAGTTGATCTAAATATGCTCACAAATTATATTACTGTTATTATTTTTACCTTTCAGTAATCTTGATCCAATTAATATCCATAATAACAATAACTGTAAAAAAATTCTGTTTTGCTTCACGAACGCCAGAAGATTGTTATTTAAGTAGTGTTGTAAAGTAACTTATAGCTTAAAATTGACAGAACTATACACTTGATAATGAGGAATGTCAGCAAGAAATGTAAATTAAAATTATCGTACGTTTAAGCTTTGTTATACATAAGCCGTAATTAGCCTTAATTTTTGCTTAATGGTAAATACGTTTTTTTTAATATAAGTTGTTAGTTGTGTTAATTTATATGAAAGAAAAATAAAAAAATATTAGAAAAATATATATTAGTAAGCATTTTTATCATACATATTTAGATTAATTTTTTTATTCGTGTATTTGAAATTATTAATTAAGCATACCGTACTATCAAATCGCACTATGTATATTCAAGTATGCATACCAAATTTCAGACTACCGACTTGTATGCGATAAAATTACTAATTGTTTCAAAGTGTGTAGCAAAGCGCATACCTTAGCGGCGTACATGTAGTATCGTCTAAACCATGCTTAAACGAAATGCTCATATGATTTTACCGGATAACCGGAATTTCAGTGAACACCCACTATAGACTGATTTTTGAATTAGTCTATTCTGAATTGAAATTTAGGACTTAAATTTTTTTACGAGTAACTAACTATAAAGATTAGAGTTTGATGTTTAATTAGGTATTAAATTATCGATCTATAGTGGATAAATCGATAGATTAATTGAATCCTAATTTGATAATCAAAAACGCCATAAATGTCCAATGTTATGTTTATTGTTGTAGTTTAATTGAGTTTGCTGCAAATTTGTTGTGTTGTCTTCAACTTTTTTTAATAGTATACATATGAAGAAAATTACACATGTTTAAAAAATCGGATGTTATGATAAAATTTACAAACAAATCTATAAACTTTTTATAGTGTATTCACGACATATAATGGTTTCCAACACTTTTACTTTCAGCTGACGTTGGCATATCTGACAATTGATTCCGGCTGTCATATGTATTTACATATTTATATTGAATGAAAAATACAACGGGAATATAATAACAAATCTTAAATTATATTTATATTTGTTTAAAATGGCTGCAACGTTGCGATATCGCGGCGATAGAAGTAATTTAATTGAAATGGCAAAAAATTTAGATGCCTTTAAAAAAGTTCCAGAAAAATATACTGAACCATCCGAAATTGGGGGGACGTGTAAGTTTTTGAATTTTACTTGTGCACAACTAAATTTTAAATATTTGTTACTTTTTTCACATTACAGTATCACTTCTTAGTCGAATATTAATTATCTATCTTATTTATAAAGAAATTTGCTATTATCAGAATGCAAATCTTGTTTACCAATTCGAGCCTGATATTGATATGGATGACAAGGTTTTAATGAACGTTGATATTACAGTGGCAATGCCTTGCACATGTAAGTTTCAATAGTTATTTAAAAAAAATTAAATAATATTTAACAGTTACACAAAACTATTATGAATAGCTAAATAATCTACTAAAACTTATTCAAGGTCTCTCTGCCTGAATACGATCTAGGTTCCTTTTAGTTCCCACTCTTAATGCTATACTATTTATGCCTTCCAATTACTTATTAATTTTTCTTATGGCATTTGTTTTTTCAAAATTTTGTTTTACTGTTTTTTTTGTTTTATTTACAAATGAAATCACATTCACTTACTTTTCAAAACTATAGCTGATATTAGATGGATAGATAATCTTACAATTTTGAGCTATCGAACAAATTTTTTAAACCTAAACCTATGTATACATATCAATACAGACACATAAGTCACAAATACACTTATAATTTTACTTAATAGGAATATATACATTCGAACAGTCAAGCTACTTCAAAGTCCTTGAGCTCAGTGCAATTTACATGTAGGACAGTCTTTGACTGCTATATATCTCTAAATAATATGTCAATCCGTTCAGTTTTTCTCTAATCTAGGTTCCCGGTCAAAGGGATATTTTCGGCAACTGTTAAGCAGACGAGTTAACCAGACTAGCCAGATTAGGAATCCACTCAAAATACTTACACAATCTTAATATATCGTTCCTGTGCCGAATTTTTTTAACAAAAGATTGAAAGTCACAATGATATGCAGACTGTATGTGATTTGGCTACGCTCCAATTAAAAAAAATATCAGACTCTCTCATTGAGATACCCCGTAGAGATAGTTCGTTTACATATAAGGTACATTGTGTTTTAAGTAACCATGCTAGGAGACCAGTCTCCTTTTCAACCATACCGGCCGCAGTCGTGGAGAGGATGATGAAATTGCCTCCCATCTGATTTGCTTCTGTCCAGCTCTTGCACGGCGTCGCTTTCTTTTACGAAGATCTTGGCGAACTGCAAGACCTTCCTCTAAATAGCATTATAAGCTTTGCCAAATTTTCTAAGTGGTTCTAACCCTTGAGTTTTTAATTATACGGTAAAACAATGGATTGTCTCTAGGGATTGCCGGTATAATTTAACCTAACTTACTTTATAATTTAAAAAAAATAAAATAACAAATAATATAAATACTAATTTCGTGCCAAATTTCGTAGCTTTGTCCGGAGTAGATTTAATGGACGAAACGCAGCAGGATGTATTTTCTTATGGTACCCTTCAACGTGAAGGTACTTGGTGGGCAATGACAACGGAACAACGTATGGATTTTGAGCGTATACAACATATTAATTCGTTTCTACGGGAAGAATATCATTCTGTAGCAGATATATTGTTTAAAGATATTATTAAAAGTAATGAAGCACACGATACACCTACTATGAATGAGAAACCTCTACCCGAAGAACAATATGATGCATGTCGTTTACATGGTACACTAGGTATAAATAAGGTTAGACTATCTCATATCTTTCTTTAATATATATTTAATATAAAATAAATCCGAAGTTTTATTTTCTTAGGTAGCTGGTGTATTACATTTAATAGGAGGTGCTCAACCGGTATTTGGTCTACTTGAAGATCACTTTGTAATTGAACTACGACGTCTTCCTGCTAACTTTACGCATCGAATTAATCGACTCAGTTTTGGCACATATTCTCGCCGTATCGTACAACCACTAGAAGGTGATGAAACATTTGTAGGAGATGATGCAACAACTGTGCAATATTTTTTAAAAATTGTTCCAACAGAAATTCATAACACATTTTCTACTATTAATACTTATCAATATTCCGTAACAGAAAACGTTCGTAAATTAGGTAAAAATAATAGTATATTACTGTACACATACCTACATACCATTATGCATAATAATGTTAAAAATATATTTGCAGATGCTGCGCAGAATACATTTGGATCGCCCGGTATTTATTTCAAATATGATTGGTCTGCTTTAAAAATAATTGTGCGTACTGATCGAGATAATATTATACAATTCGTTATACGTTTATGTTCTATAATAGCGGGAATTATAGTCATATCTGGCGTTCTTAACTCAATTTTATTAGCATTACAACGCAAATTTATAAAAACATTAGCACCACAGGCGCTGCAGCAGTCAACGTTAAAAATTCCTTTAATATCACAAAGTAATAGTATACCACGACCAACAATAGCAGCTACAAGTATAACAAATGATCTCATTAACGTGGCGAACAGTATGACGCAAGAAGCATTAGAATCTCATATAGTTACCGGTTTTGTACCCACCATTCCAACTAATAAAAATTAAGCATAACACAAATAAATCGAATATATAAAATTATAGGCAAAATCGAATTTTAAAAATAATTTATTATTGTAAATACATTTCTATTTCGAAATTTTTAATTACTTTTAAATAAATCTGTATTGATATTTGAAAAATTACCAGCGCGTTTATAACCATAAAAACTTTTTAATATTTCTAATGTTGAGTTTAACGTAGTTTTTACATCTTCTTCTGTGCCCAGTAAAGGATTAAGCTCAACCAAATCAACTCCTTGTATACGTTTAGTATCACGAAAAGCTTCTATTAGTGCAATACCTTCACGCAACGTTAATCCGCCATTCACCGCAGTACCTGTACTCGGTGTGATTGCTTTATCAAGTGCATCTATATCAAAACTTACATGTATTTT
>NC_051846.1:155694898-155707246 GCF_002237135.1 Teleopsis dalmanni | reverse complement strand
TTTATTTTATTTCAAATAAACTTGGGGGAAAATAACATAATTAACAAACAACAACAACAGTAATAACAACAACAACTGAACACGGCAGAAGATAATTTAGGTTAGTAATCAGCAGCGGCGTAGAAAAATTCAATGTGTACATGAGTAATAACAAACTCAACACAACAACAACAACAACAACAACGACAATAACACGAACAACAGCAACAACGCAACAAATAAGCGCAGCCACAAGAACTACAATAAGAAATGTTAACTAAAAAACACAACAACAAAAATTACATGTAAATAAACTTGAAATTAAAGGAGTTTTTTTTTTGTTCGTTATGCGCCGACAAGAAAATAACAAAAGCAGATTCAAAATAAACGATCACGAAGAAAAATCGTTTAAGCCAAAACACACAAATAAGATTAAACAAAAACAAAAAAAAAAAGAAAGAGTCAAGCAATGTAAACAAAAACGATTTTAACGTACGGAGAGAGAGAATGAATGAGAAATAAATCATTTAACATAGCCGTACTGTATAAAATGATTGCATTTAACAGAAATTGCTTAACAATTGTATTGCTGTAAAGCTGTAAACTCATTTAATGTAGAGAATTTAACAGAATAAATTATAACTTATGGTAGCCTTGCTGCGCTACTGTTAAATAAACGGTGTTAAGCATTGTTAAAGATTTTCTCAGTAAAATCTTTAAATTTGCGTGATTTAAATTAAATTAAGTTTACAAATCACGTTTTCTCAAAAGAAAAAGTGAATAAGTGAATAAGATTTGTATTTTTTTAAACTATTTTTAAAACTTATTTGGCTTGGTCACATACAACAGAGTTTCCATATTCGAATTTACTGAAATCATTTTTGTAATGCATTTTCATTCGTTCAATGTATAAATAAAATGAGTAACATATCATATAGCAATACAAAAAAGATGTTATATACAAATATATATATATATATATATATGCATGTATATAGATACTACTATTTCTACTAACTTAGTTGATAGTTATTTATATTTTAATATTTACATATATTTGTTTTCGCACTTTTATTGTCTGAGTAGTTTTACACTTTACCAGCCAAGCCTCTCTCCATAGTTCATTATTTCTGTAAAACTGATGCACTCTGGTCATGCAACAAGTTCACTTCACTTCACTTCACTTTACTTTACTTGGATTGTAAGTTTATGGTGTTTGCAAAAGAAAAACTGTAAAAGTTTCACCTAAAAATTCAAAACATTTGTCTTATGGCTTATGGCGGCTGGCCAGTAGCTTTGTCCAGCTGTCGTCGTCCATTGATGCCAGCAGTAATTCATGTGAGTGGTGAAGGCGAAATTACTTTCTCAAGCAAATCTCAAAATGAAATAACCAGTTTAGGAAACTTTAAACAATAACTTAAATAAAAAAAAAATGAATAATTTTATTACTTTACAAGCACAAGTAAATGATAATTAAATTCTAGAAAGTACTGAAATGCACTTCAAATTAAATTTAATATTTTTATACAATAACTGCCAAATGGAATTTTGAAAAGTAATTAATCAACCGTCTTTACGATTTTGATATAAAAAGTAACTGTAAAATTAGTTAATAGTATTTGGGGGGAATGTTCACGTGATACTGCAATTATTGATGAACCATTATATCATGCTCTATCCATATTACCTTAGAATTTCTTTCAACTTAGCTGTATTCAGGAAATTCTTATTTTTTTTCAAATCGCTGCTTGAACGAACATTCTAATTCATCGATTTCTGCTCTATCCATTTTAGTGTAGGATTTCTTTCACTTTAGCTGCTTCCAAAAAAGTTTTAAACTTTTCTAGATCTATGTTTGACCGTTCTGAATTTTAAAGTCATTTTTTGTGGAAAATTCTTCTCATAAATTACATAATAGTAGAACATTGTTTAAGAATGTCTTTCTATGTTTTTCATAAATAATCTAAATGAATCGGTTTTCGAAAATCTTAAACGCACCTTATGCTTATTTAGAAACCAATCATTTGAACCATACAAATAACGCAGATGTTTTAACTAGAAATAATTTGTATTGGTTGTACTGCTAGTCGCAGTTGTGTTACTTTTAATTTTTGATTACACTTCTTACATTAACCACTTCAAACTTTTTATTCAAATTCAATTAATTTAATCTCTTCAATGGACAACTGGGCTCAAAAAGTTTTCGCAATTGTTTACATGCTAGAAATTTCGCACATATGCTAGAAATACTAGAATTTTTTTGATTTCTTTAAATGTCATTCAAGTTGGGATCTCTCTTGTTCAAATTTATTGTAGTGAGCGAACTTGAACATGCTTATATTCAAGAGATGTCATTCAAGCGAAATTTTTGAAAAATAATGGTGTTTACGCATGCTTACTACTACTAAGTAGTAAGTATTTTAGTAGTAAATATATTAAGATCGTAACAGAGAGATCTTTGAAATTTTTATTGAAACTAATAATTGTTTTTAATGATGAAAACAGTTTCTTTACTAATCAATCCGATGAAATTAATAGCACAAAACTATAAAGTCAAATTATGTATATTAATTAATTAATTGAAACTAATAATTGTTTTTAATGATGAAATCAGTTTCTATCCCTCGAAGATTTCCTAAAAATCTTATTTACAACAGTTAATAGTACGTTTCAACTGGCTTTGTTAGACCAGTTAACTTACTTAAGATTCAAAAGTTTCACCTACAAATTCAAAACATTTGTCTTTTGGCGATTCAAGCAATCTCAAGTTAGCTGGCCTAACAAAGTCAATGGAAACATACTATAAGATTTATGTTTCCGAGTCCTTCATTATCGATAGTTTACCACCCTAACCAGATTTCCAACGTTCACAAGAATAATGATCTATTTTCCCAGGAACGAAGAAACTTATTCAGCTATAACAACTAACAAAATTTCTGTTATCACTATATACCTTTTGCTCAAAAACTATCCGGATTTTGTTGTTTGTTAACTCCTCCTTAAGTAATAGACTTTTTTCAAAAAATTTTTTTTGTTGTGTTGGTACACCCTTTCTTGACATATGGTACAAATTTGAGCGCCATCCTACCTCAAGTGCATTTAGCGATTTTTACTATCGAAATTTCTTGTTTTACAAACGCGGCACCATATTCGCCAGATCTGGCGCTGTGCGACTTCTTCCTGTTCCCGAAACTCAAATTGCCCCTTCGTGGTAATCGTTTTGAGTCAATTAAATCGGTAAAAGAGAATTCGCCGAAGGAACTAAAAGCCATACCTGCACGGGCCTACGAAAAGTGTGTCGACGATTGGGTTCAGCGTTGGCATATGTGTATATCTTCAGAAGGAGCATATTTTGAAGAAGATAAAATAAATTTGGAATAAAATTTAAAAGTGTGTGTTATTTACAAAATCCGGGTACTTTTTGAGCTGGAGCATATATCTTCCGTTTTAAATTGGTCTAATTTTTTCTCCAAAACAAATCTTAATTCATAATTAATATGAATGTAATTAATGAATATTTGAGTATCATTTCTTACAACCAGAATAAATTTTATTTATAGATGAAATAAAATTTAACTTACAAATGAACTGGTGATTAATGTTTTTTTATTTTATAAAAAAGTTATTCATGGAATTTAGTTAATGTTGGATCGGATCGGATTTCGATTCATTTACTTCTTACACTTCAAAACACTATTTCGCATTTGATTTCATTGACACCTACCGAACATTTTGTGTGAGATAAAATTTTTGGTTTTGATTTGTGGTTTCAAGTGTGATATCAATATGTTAGTAAGTATGAAATATAAATTCATATACACTTATATGTAGGTAATCATTAGGTTTATTCCTACTACGAGTAAGTGATAAAAAAAGTATATAATACAAAGTATACAACAACCAATAATTAAAAGAATTTTGCGGTTAAAGTAACTCGCTTTGCTTAGATTTTTGAATGCGTTTTATACTATAATTTGTGTTAATTCTGTTTCAATATTTAATATTTTATATCGTATTCTGTATCGTTATTAATGTAAATATATACTTTATTTACTTTACATAATTTAATGACTGATTTAATAGAATTTTTCTAAGAAATGATATTAAATACAAACAAAAATGTGTCTGAAAATGTAAAGTACATTTTTAGGGTAAAAAGTTTTTCTTTAAAATAAATTAAAGATTTTATTTCTTTAAGAAACAATGTTAAGCTAAATTTTGTAATAACTGCAACTAAGTACAATAAATTGAATAAAAGAAGTCTTTGTTCTAAATTAATATAGTTTAGTGACTGCCCACTTCTGTACTTAAAATATTAAACAAATTATATAAATTATATAAATAAATATAAATATATTTATGTGAACGAAATTGACGTAATCGTTTCTGGATATAATGCGTCATTCGATTCTCTTTTGACGTTCAATTCCGTCGTTTAATTCAGATCATTAAATTCTTGAAAGAATCCTATTGTTACCTTAGAGTTATATTAGAAAAAATGGTCCAGTAACTAAATTAACACTGAATGTATTTTGCACATCCATTTACGTAGAATGATAACGATTTTGTTTTTCCCCCCCTCCAGTTATTCAATAAACAAAAAAATATGTTAAAGCACTACAACTATAGACTAAATTTGTAAAAGTTTATAGATCAGTGTTTCCTCAACTTTATCTATATGACATCACAGACAAGACTATCAAAAAATCCTATATTCCCTATAAGTAGCTTACTTTTTTTTTAAGTTTTACAGGTATTTATTTATGTGCGACAAATTTTACTAAAACCACTTATTTTTTGATCTGACTTCGTTTCGCGATTTTCTCCTTCAAACACACCATTTGAAGAATTAAGTGATTGGTATTGTTGACCTGAGCCGTTTTTAAGAAAGTTGATGAACAGAATTCCACACAAATCTATCTATTGCGTTTTTGACCGCTTTGGGTTACGTTCGCCGACTGCCGTCCACTTAGTTGACTTCCGATTTGACTCTGGAGTGAAGTGGTGGATCCCAGTTTCATTCATTGTTAAATACCGACGCAAAATGTCTTTCTTATTTCACTTCAACAGTTCCAAACAGTTTTCAGAATTATCGACACGTTGTTTAGGTAAACTGTCAGTAAACATTGCACCCACTTCGAAACGAGTAATCTTAAATACAAATGTTCATTCAAATGCCGGCACACCTTCCTTTGAAATCTTTAAATTTTTAACTAAAAAATTTAAGTTTTCCTGCAACTTCACTTTTCGGTTTACCAAAACGATTTTGGACTTTTTTGATGTTATCCGGTAGCACCACCTCTTTCGGACAACAACTGTGTTCGGCATGATCAGTGTTTACACGTCCGCGTTTGAAGTCAGAGAACCACTTCTCTATAATTTTTTTTCAATGGAGCAGAGTTGTGGTAGCACATAACAAGCCAAATTTTTGCTGGTACAGTATTTTTTCGCCTCAGAAAATAATGATGAATCAAGACACATTCAAGAAAATATAAAAAATAGCGTCACTAAATCAGATATAACTAAATGAGTAATCGTTCAAATGTCATAAAATATATGTTTGTTCCGTTATAATTTAGTTATAATTCTTCCCAAGTCGCTTCGTTTTATAAATGGTGATTATTTCTCTCGTTTCTGACACCCTTTTTATGATAAGAAGCGAAACAAATCCAATCTTTTCATTTAATATTAATCTTATTATATAGATAGACTATTTCCACTTTATCTTTGTACTATACTGTGTGTGTTTATTCCATAACATTTCGGAAGTTTAAGATGTGATCTTATACTGAAATATCCCACTCTATGTTCGTACAACTGATGTAAAACAAAATTATATGATCGTGCTATCAACAATCGTATTGCTAATTAACAATAACTAGAGTTCTTAGTAATATTTCTGGAAAAACAGTTTTGTTTCACTATTGAATTTTTACTGAAAATATGACTTAGCTTAAAACTTTTTGTGTAATATTACTCAATATATAGTCACCCATATTTTAAAATATTCTAGGAAATGAATTTCTCTCAAAATGTATTTATCTCTAAAATTGAATTCCTCTATTCTGAATTGTTTGGATGGGGACAACTGTTTCCTTAAATGAAAAAATTTGAATTTTTTAATTGCAGTTTATAATGAATACTTTAAGTAATAAACTTATTTATTTTATTTTTTAAATATTTACACAATTTGTTTTTTTCTTAAATATAATAAATAAAGTAATTTTTTTTATTTATTAATGTAACGATATTGAAATTATTTATATATTTACTGAAGTTTGAGTTCTTCGATTTCCAAAAGTCGACGATTTATTCTAATTTCGTCCTCAATTTCGATTAACGATAGAACTGTTTTAGTTCTATCATGTTCTGGAAGCTTTTTCCGCAAAGCTTTTTAATAGAATGGTATATACCGATGCTTTCTTTATGATTATTTTTCAGCATTTGGATTAACTGCAGCAGTATTTGTAATTCCATTTTATTTGCATTTTTTTGCTATATGTAAATAACCTAATTAAATATATTCGAATAACTAATAAATATTGGTTACTTACATATTAAATTTAACTCTTTTTATTTAATTAATCTCCCACACAACTTGCTTGGAAATAGTTTTGTACGAAATAGCGAAAAAATCTCCCAATTTATTTCATAAGGGGAAAATGGGAGAAGAGAAAAGACCCCCCATTTCCATTATATTCAGAATAGGGGTAAGTAAGTTCATTATATTTTAATTTAGCAATAAAATATGCTAGTACTCGTAATATAGTTAATAGATCGAATCTGTTGATCATATACAAATCATAAAATAGTTAGGAAATTTCGATAGTCATAACAGTTGAAAAGCTGAAATGCTTTCGATGACATTAACAATTATTTTTTTTAAATGCTTTCGATGATATTAACAATTATTTTTTTAAATGCTTTCGATGATATATAAATTAATAACATTTTTTTATTTACATAATTTTGCTCTATGTACTACTGTTCATCCCCTTTAGCTAAATATTTATGATTTAAAAACTATCAATAGATTCTTTTAAATAATTATTAATTCAATTATTATTACTTTGTCTTCTCAAAGGCATATGGGAGTCTGTAAACTCAGATCCTCTTTCTCTTTACAAATCAACTATCTGAAACAAGTTCCTTTGTTAAAAACTTTACTACACACAGCTTCAAGCCAAGTTAGTTTATGAGATTCTAACTAGAAAATATATTTACGAGAACTCCATCCAGTTTTTTTTATTATAAACAGATTAAATTCAATCTTTCTAGAATTATTTTATTAGAAAAGCCTAAAAATATCTGAAGCACATTTATGTCAGTTGCTGATTTTATATCACTATCATTTCCATTCCGTAAAGATTTCGTCATTTCAAAATAACCTACACGAAACTAATCATGTCAACGGAGAATTATGTAAATAACAAGAACTGCATGATTTAATGATAGTTCTTCAATACTGAATAGTATCTCAATCAATCAATGATTGTATACCTAAAATACAGGATTCATCAGATAAATAAACTAAACTTTCGCAAATATTCTAGTTCTAACATTAAAAGAACTTACACTAAAAACGTATGTTATATACATTAAAAAATATAAGATTAGATTATTTAATTGAATTAAAACAGAAAATAGCAACTAACAGAAAAATATATAGCAAAATTGGAATACTTGCAAACAGCAATAGAATGTAATCAACCGGCAATTAACAGAATCTTGCTAAATAACAGAAAATTGTTATTTTTTATTTAAAAATAACGAAATATATTTTATGCTAATTACTAGTGTTTTGACTTTCGGTTTTTGGATAGTGTAAGATATATTAAATATACTAAATCTACTTTACTTATATGTGTGTGAAAAGCATATTCAAAAATACATATACAGGGTTGGCTATACTAGGTTAACCCATTTATTTCATAAAGAAAAACTCAACTTTTTGCTGTTTGGGTTTAAAATCATTTAACTTGGTGTTAGTAGATTTAATTACATTAGTTTTTGAATCTTCCTTAGCTTGCATCACGTTAGATGCTCAGTTTTTTTGACATATTGAATCATATTTCAATGTTTCGGTCGCTAAACAGCTATTTCCTAGCGCATGTTGGCCTTAAGTTCTTATAGCGACCTATATATATATAGCGACTTAATGTAACTCCAGAGGAAAGTCTTGCTGTGTCAAATCGGGCGAACACGGAGGCCAGTCTAAATCACCATTATTTTGATATAAAGCGAATGAGGAACAATCATAATCACCTAAAAAAAATCAATTGTGGGCCGAGCTGTATCAGATGATTGCGTCATCTTCTTGAAAACATTTTCACGAACAATCGCCATCAAAATATCATAATATACCTGATTGACGATTGTTGCTTTAAAAAGTACGCACCGGTGATCATATCTCCACAAAGTTCGCACCACACTGTAACTTTGTAAAGTGAAAGGGTTTTATGGCGTAATATCGTAAATTTTGTTTATTTACGTTTCCATTTAACATGATATATGCCTCATCACTCATAATCAGTGTTTGTTAAAAATCTTTCTGGGCTTTAGAGCGTTCGACAACCATTTTTGTAAGACTGACTTTTAAAGACGAAGTATCTTTAATCATTTTTCACCCCTTTGTTTTTTTGTCAAATTTATAGAGGGTCAACCTAATATAGACAGTGCTTTATATATTATTTATATATTTTGCATTCTAGTACTATCTTTGGATATATCTGAAAAATATGGAATACTGCAGTTCTTATTAGTTCTTACTGCTGTTCAGTAAATTATAAAGCAGAATCTAAGTTAAATATTTAATCTGCTGGCTAAGCCTGCTATTTATTTTCCATATTTAATATAATAAATTACTTATTCTCTTATTAAAATTACTATTTTTATGTAAATTTAGAACATAATATATGAATTTCTTTGGTTTAATTTATAAACAGCTGTTGATAAGCTAAAACATCGGAAAGATTCGTTTTTTGGGATATTTCTTTACTGTACGAAAAGATGGGTTCTCCCCTTATTAATATTCAAAAAAATGTATGCAGTTGTTTTAATATAAATATTTCTTTGTTTGTATATATGTAATTCACATAAGTAAATAATGCAAATATTATAAAGCAGTATTTTTCAACTCAAAACATATTTTGGATCAGTGAAATATTTAAAGTCTTTTACAAGAACCGGTAGCAACACTTTTCCTATAAAACATTGTTAAAGATGTAAATACAATATTTTACCGGTAATACTAGTTATGGTGTCGCTCGTTCCACAGCGCAGGGGTTAAGAAACTCTGATGTAAACTATCCATTAAAAGTAAATTATTGGCAATTAAAAATTTGTAAGATAATCTTTCATTTACAATTGTAACTTTTTGCGTGAGGTGATCCTTACTATATTCACTTAGTAATGAGAAATATTATTGCCTGAATTTATTCCTTTAGTAAATAATTTTTAGGTTTTAGGTCTTCCATGATGTATTTTATTATTATAGAATAAACTGAACTGTGTTTAACAAATTTCCAAAAATTATCGAGTAATTTTCAACTTTTTAAACATAATTTTTTATTTAGAAGAAGTTGTGAAATCTTGATATACTCTATATAATATACTGTAATAACTCTATATAGCTGTATTATCTTAACAAACTACTTTCTTTTATTATTATAAAAATATTGGTAAAATTGCTATCAAGCTTGGAGAAACACTTATTAGACCAAAACTGTCAAGTGTCTCATTAACAACATGAATATATATATTTTTTTTATCTTCTAACATTTACAAAACACATTCTTGCATATCAAACAATTCTAATTAAGTTTTAATTTTCTTCATAAAAAAATTTTTACAAACTATAGATAAAGACTTCATTATTTATTCTAAATTTTTAGTTTGATTAGGGAGGGAGCAACAACAGTGAACACAAATTTTTATCTCGCGAACTTGATTATCTATTAAAACAATTTATTCTACTAAGATTCATTCTCTTATTTCCCATTTATTTAGTCGAAAATGTTTAACGAAATCTTTAAATATTAACTATTAAGCGACTACGAAATATCGAAAAAACGACCAAAAAATAAAAATTGTGAAAGTAAAAATAAAATTTAAAAACTAAATAAAATTCAAATTTAAAACTTTTTTAACAATAAATGACTAAAAATTCAATACCAAGCACAAAATATAAAAACTGTTTCAATTTGATGCCAAAAACGATCTAAAAATTACTTAATAATTTATTTTAACGAATTTGCACTTAACTTGCACTTGCACCAAATATGATAAAATTAAAGTCATTGTTCCGTAGAGGACAAGGACCATCTGGTTCATCCAAACATTCCAATAATAATAGCAGCAATAATCGTAACAAATCACAATCGACAACATCACTAAATACGATAACTGATAACGAACAGCGTCAGCAGCAGCAGCAGCAGCAACAACAACAACACCAACTGCAACAACAGCAACAACGACAACAATCACAAACACCCACAGTAACAACGAAATTTTATCAAAAAGTTGATCCAGCCTCTGAGCGTGGCATTGATATAGGTGATGCTGAACTGAATAACGCAGCAATAACACGGAGCGGTACACCGGATTCAATACAGAGTTCACACTCTAATACCTTGCCACACAAGAAAACCAAATTGGCCGCTAAAAAAGGTCAAAAACAGCCAAAACAAGTACCAGTACTGCCATCACAAACAATACCAACGACAACAACAGCAACAGCAACTGAAGTAGCAACATTTGTTGGTGGTGCATATCAGCCAGCAACTGCATTTATAGCACCAACATCAATAGCTGTGCAGCAAGTCAGCAATGCTGATGTAATGACGACAATCGCTTTATCACCCGGAAATCAAAATTCCGCGGTTCCCACACTAACAGCACCAACGGCAGCTGCTCTCAATAATAACTATTCAGGAAATGTTGCTGCAACAACTACTGCACAGGCAGCAGCAGCAGCAGTAGCTCCTATACCAAATGACCGCAGCAATGATTTGTACCAGTTAAACTCAGTAATTGCCGCTGCTAATTACGAATATCAATTAATCAATAACGAGCAACAGCACCTTCAGTTAATAGAGGTAATAAAAAGCATAATATAACTAATTGTTTACTTTAAAATATATTGGCTAATAACATTTTTTGTTTCTGTTAATTCTCATCAAGGCTAACAGCAAAATGCAAGAATTGCAGACACAATTAGAGCAATTGGGACGTGAGAAACTTAGTTTGGAAGCACGTGTTTCGGAACTAATGCCGTACCAAAGCGAAGTGGGAAAATTGAAATCGGAATTGCTCAAAATGCAGGTAACATATATTAATTGATTATATATATATATATATATTTTTTTTTTTTTTGAAACAACTATCCCACACATTTTTATATTATCTCATTCAAAATCAATTCATATTATTTTTATATAAGATGAATTCAAAATAATGGTTACATGATATAGGAGTATTACATGTCGAAAGTCAAAAAAAAAAATAAAAAAGATCCTTTATTTTATTTAAAGCTTCGAACTGGAACCGAAAAAATCGATATTTTTCGTCGGAGCGAAAATTGGAACCGAACGGATATTTTTTTTTTTGTTTTTTTTTTTTCTAAAACTTCTGGTTTGAAGCCTAGATTGCATTGGGAGTCGTGTGGGAGTGTTTGTTCTTTTTGGATTTTGCCAAAAAAAAAAATGGTTTGGAGTTTAGTTTCAGTTTTATTTTAAATCTTATTTCTGTATATAAAAAATAACCTGATTGGCTCGGAAATTACAGAAGCTAGTGAAGTTCCAGAAGTGAATTCTATACCGGTTAATGATGGTGCCGCAAAAAGACTTCCGCTCTAAATACGCTGCTAATTAGAGGTGCTCCAATAGAGGCTACCATTTGGACTATACTGTCTATTTTGTGTTGTTTCGATAAAAACTCACACGCTCAACTGGTTGATTAATAGGGGCCCAATAGAGACTTCCACATTGACTGAGGTTGCCAATTAGTGGTGCTTTAATAGAGCCTTCCACCTTGATTAAGGTTAACAACCTTAAGTACTTGCTTCAATAAAGACTTCCGATTTAAGTAAATTGGTTTAATTAGTGTTTTCCCAATAAAATATCTCCAATTGATTCTATATTGATTCTTCTTCTCTTCTTAGTATCCGTTTCCCCTAGTGGGGCATAGGGTCGCAACGATTCTCTTAAACCGCACTCTGTTAAGTGTTTCTCTGCATATATCGTTCCATATGTAGTGCGCTTCTGTCATTTCTCTTTCTACTGTTCCTCTCCAAGTTAAAGCTGAAGCACCACGGCGTTTGCTACCTTGTGGATTCCATGTCAAAACTTGTCGTGCAATGTATTTATT
>NC_051846.1:155680322-155694798 GCF_002237135.1 Teleopsis dalmanni | reverse complement strand
ATTTATTAATTGGATAAGACTCTTAAATTAAAATAACTCAAATTAAAATGGTTTAAATTAAAGTATGTTGACTTAAATATTTTAATAGATTTTATAAATGAAATTTACCAATAAGACCATAAACAGAATATACCAACCATCCAAATGTAGCTAGTTAAAAAAGTGAAAAAAAACCGTGGAATGTTCATACAACAACGTTACAGCGATTTAATTTGTAATTAATATGCATCTAACTTGCAATAGCAACTTGTTTTACGTTAAAAAATTTATGTTAAAGATTAAATGAATTAACAATTAACAAAAAACAACAATGTTCGATTCAAGAATCAAAAAGAAACTTTGCAATATGTGTACAAACATATGTTTACTTCTTGTACGTATCAAATAGGTTAAAACGTAATATTTACATGAGTATGTAGATATTTACTGTATCTATTCAATAGTTGATTGCATCACGAACATCATGTGCATTTCTTAAATTAAGGTTGCCATGAAATATAAAATATACATTTTTATAGAGTTTCATAAGGTGGATCATAAAAACGATTGTTTCATAAAAAGAATTATTATTATTTCTGACTTTTATAGTGAAATGAAAACTTTTGAAGTTTTAAGATATGCTATGCAATCGTCATTAAATTTTGTAGTCATTAAATTTGACACTATTTCTTTACTAGGACAATGACTAAATGACTAATTAAAAAATCTTTGTTTAATTTTAAAATTTAGAATTCTTATCGCGAATGGTGTTTATTAGAATAAATCATAGCACTTATTTCTTTACGAAAAAAAATTGGTCTAACCATTAATTACATGCACTTAAGTCTATTAAAGACAATTTTATTTCACAAGAATTTTTGAAATCGACATTGACCTGAGATAATAAAATTTAAAAAATATTTAGCAACTGTAGGATTAAAAAGTTCTGTATATACGAAAGATTAGCATTTTAATTCTATATGATCTAACAAGTTACTAGTTATAACGTCGAATTTTTTTTAAATAGATATATTCTATGTTATAGTTAAGAAAAATAACTTTTTATAATGTATTGTATTGTATTATTTACATTAAAATTTTTAATAACAAAATTGGACTATTTGGACTATCATTATTAAAAAAAAATAAACTACAATTAAACATGCACTAAGTAGGTATATGAGTTCTTATATGTATCGTATCATATAAAAAAATTTAGAAAAGAATAAAAAACCTTATTTAATGTGAAATAGGTAGAAAGATAGAAAGTAGAACAAGGAATAGAAGAAAAACTTAAACAAAAGAACAGCACAGTCCGCATATAGAGGTAGGTCATGGTTAAAGAATCAATTCTTTAAAAAATAATTTTTGCGATAAAGTAAACTTAAATGACAAAACTTTTATTTATAACATATTATTTAGATATATTTTACATGTATTTTATAAATACACTATACTCTTCTCGGTGTTTTTCTTCGAAACAGTTTAATAACACTGTGCAACTAAACTGAAGTCTTTCCTTTTTTTTTGGTTTTTCAAATTCCAAAATTTACCTTTAAAGAGTTAAAAAAAATTGTTTTTAATTGATCGAATTTCATGTTTTCGGTAAATTTATTACAAATAAATAGATAATCATTTTTAACATAGTCTTTCTTCCCCATAATTTCCTTTTCCTCTCTAAAAGGGAGTTTTCTAAAAACCAACGCTTAAAAAAACTCGTTTTGAGAAATATTAGAAAAAATGTTTTTTAACAAGAAATCCCCTCATTTGAGAGAAGATATCTGAGACAAAAATGTTTATTTCTATATAGCAAGTTGGCTAAAGATACGAAAATTAAAAATAAAAAAAAATGTTTATTAATCCTTTAAATGCTTAATTTTTGCACTTAAACCCGCTATTGCTATATGTCAAGCAGATTTGGCATCTGAAACATAAAAAACGGATTGCAGATTTGAACTCAGCAGTCCCAAATTAACCTAACATTCAATAAAAATGTCAATCAACAATGATTTTGATATTTGATAATTATATGGTTTTAATTATAAAAATTTTAATGGAGATTCCGATTTATCGGGCAATTTTTCGTATTTAACAACATATTTTTTAATTTTTGTTAAATTTCAAGCCGATATTATAGCTTAATGCTCAAGATATCGATAACTACAGCTGAGTATTTTCCATTGATTTCATTGATATATTAAAATTTTACATAAGATTATATTACACGACAATCACAAACAACTGGACATAACATATTGCGAAATTAAGGTTTTATATATATCACTATATATTTTATCGACATACTATATAGTGTAGCGCATAAACTTGCTCAGAGTAATATAATTTATTAAAATCCCGAATTTGAGAAATCACGGCACCTGGAAAGTCGGAGTTGTATATATTTTGTTTTAGAATACTACGATTACTACTTTATATTTAATAATAGTATAATTATTAATATTCATAAAAAGTATTGTTCAGTAATCATTTAACAAGCTAACAAAATGGCAACACTATCATGAGTACAGAACTAAGCCAGTATGTTATGATATCGAATCTTTAAGTTAGTCATAAGTTGTTATATGCCTTATAAGCATTTCATCTTAAGTAGATAATATTCAACCAGCTAATATAGCTGACGAATTAAAAGCCGCAATTATTAAATATTCAGACATCTATACACACTGAAGTAGTTAGCTTTAAGATACTGAAATAATGTATTGATAGCACTTTAATTAAATATTAAAAAATGCCTAATATGATCTAAGACATTATTTACTTGTGATATTTAGGAATATCACAAGTACTTTTGAATTAAAATTAAACTTTTTTGCTGCGATATGGCAACCATTAAGTAGACACACGCCAACTGCGACTTGTTTATGTTAGATAGTTTCTCGCCTGCATGTCTATGCAGTTAACAAAAATAACAACTTCAACATTGACACTGCCCATTCATTATTCATTTTCAATATTTATGAATATGAAATTGCAAAAAAAAAAAAAAATTAAATGAAGGTTGGCCAAGAAACTTAAACACCTGTAAATTGTTTAAAATATCTTTCTCCTTAACTGCCTAAAAAAATAGTATTTTATTTAGGTTAAAAAAAAAATTAGGTTAAAATACTTATAAGGTGATTTCAAACAAAATAACAGTAAAAAGAAATATTAACCCAATATTTTTAAAATATTAATAAAATTAAAAAATTTAAGAAGTACAAAAATTATTTTAATTTAACAATGTTTAACTGTTTATACCAATTCTTTAAAAAATTCGTGAGTTTGAATAGAAAACAATAACAAATAACTTATAATATTTGTACAATGAAGGTGGTTAAGACATAAACTAGGGGCATTACTTAACTTTAGTAAAAGGCTAGAGCATAATTTATAAATCCTTTGCACGAAATCACAATAAAGATAGAAACAACATACGTGTTAAAGTCTATTGAAAGTTAACAAATATTTAAATAAATGATTTTAAACTAATAAATACAAACCCAATATATCTGAGTTAGTCCCTGATTAGATATTAGTTGAAAATATCTAACTATCTGCTGTAAGGAGTATATCTACATTATTTATTACTAACATATAGAACTAAAATAGAATTAAAAAACTAAAATATATTCTTTAATTATTATTAAAGAATATATTTTAGTTCTACTTTCACTGTGGCAGCGGTAGCGCATCTATGACAAACGTGACGTCTATGACAGACGTCTAAAAATTTGTATGGGATACACGGCACAAGCGGTTATCTGACAGGATTGAAAAAAAATACAGAATCTTTTTTTTGCTTTTTAAAACAATTTTTATTATAACCAAGATAAGGATACTCCAAAAGTTCCTTGCGCACTTCTACCACCGCTACTACCACTAATAAATATCTTGCACTAAAATAAATAAATAAATAATCAATAAGTAAGACATTTTAGATATATCTATGTAGTAATACTTTTCTGAACCTCTGTGTACATAATAACTTCACTGTAAGAAGTTGTGTCAATTTCTTAAATTAGCCTATGAACAGAAAGTTTTTTTTTATTAATTTATTTAATTTTTTATTATTTTATTATTATTTTATGTTTGTAATTTTACCTGTTCATTGTTGCTGCTTTCAATGGAAAATGAAAATATACGAGTTATATGATCTAGTCGATCTCGATCAGTCCAATTTTGGCTATTTTTTGCAATAAATGTAGCCGTTTGGCATCAATGGTGGCATGAACATGAACAATGCTTTAAAAGTTAATGATTTGTCGGCATAAACCAATAACTTAACGTAACCCCTTAAAAAGTAATCGATAGGCGTTAAGCCGCAAGAATGATGTGGCCAGTTAACAGGACCACTTCTGGAAATAAAGTTGTTACTAAATTGATTGTTGTTTCGTAATAAATCGATTGTTAAGCGCACTATATGACAAGTTGTGCTGTCTTGTTAGAACCAAATGTAGTCGATGTTTAACTGATTCATTTTTGGAATAGTTCTCATGCAGCAAGAAAAACACCCGATATATACGAAGACAAAAACTTCTGCCTAAGTATCCTTTTGATAACCCAAAACTAAACCAAATAATCGCAAAGAATTTGATTAAAAATCTTATCCCGTTTCTGACTGAGTTCATATTCTGTTGTATCAGATAGACCCTAAACCCATCTCGTTAAAATGGTAACCCAGTTTAATGGCAGTTTATAAAGAAGGTAACATAGACATTTTTTGTGGAAATATTCTAATGTATTTTTGATGTTATTTGCTGATACTTTACTATTGTCTTTTAAAATAAAATTTTATTGAAACAACTAAAATATGTATTTGTAATAAGGGAATTTTCAATGTCTCATTAGTATCAGACATCTTTAAATTTCCAATCAGTGCCTTCAATTGTGGATGAAAAATGCCTGACAGAACTGTCTACTTCCACCACCGGTGCACGGTCCACAGCATTAGCACCAGTAATTCTAAAATATTGAATTTCTGTCCTTAACGATATTATTTTATGAGGAGATATTGATACTTTAATAATTTTTTCGATCTGCAGTACGTTTTGGGTTAGGCAGTACTTGGTTTTAAAATATAAGAAAGAAAAAAAAGAAATGTGGAATAAATAATATTCAGTGGTTTTGCAGTATAATTATTAAATGTAAGAAGATAACTTTAGACCTAATTAAACGTAAAATAACACACTTTATTTTAAAATAATGCTTACACATATATAATTATCCCATGCGTGGCTTTTGCGCCCCTCGTAATGTTAAAAGTACGTGCATGCAACCCTATCAAATATCGTTGGTTATATTTGCGGTTTCAAAATTGATATGAAGGCGACATCCTGTCGATTGAAAACTGTTAGTTTCTTATATTATAAATAAACATAAATTTGTTAATGCATGCATTGTTATAATGTAATTTAATGCACTTAAGGGAATTTTTATAAATGTAACGGCTTTTATATATTTTTACATTTTTAATATTAATGTTAAACACGCAAATAATCGTGTAATAAATTTAGTAACAATGTTGGTTTATGCATGTACAACATATTTGTAAATTACTATATTACAGCTCGTTAAAATAAAATACAAAATGAATTTTATTTTAAATAATATATAATGAATTTTATTTTAAATAAAATATAATTGATTTTATTTTAAATAAAATGTAAATGAATTTTATTTTAAATAAAATATAAATGAATTTTGTTTTAAATAAAATTTACATAAATTTCATTTTAATACGATCAATACGATATTGAATACGATCTCAGTTACATTTGTGGCGTTATTATTACTTAACATAGTGTTAGATTGCCTATGCAAAAGTTAACATTTTGAGGAGGAAGTATTTGTTTTTATGAGAACAGAAAAAGGTAAATGTTAATTTAAAAGCGAAATATACGTCAAATGTAGAGTATGCGAGTATAATCCAAAGTGATTCATGTTTATTATTTATATCTACACTATTGTATATGTAGCAAATATTAAACTCATAAACCATTTAATGATCTGTGTTAATACTAGTTATATATGTAGTTATATATTTTAAATTTTTTTCTATTTCGCTTATAAATATTCTTTAACATATTAATTCAATCTGCATTTACTCTCAACTTATTATGATGTAAAAGATTTAGTAACATTTATAAATTTGTGTAATATTTTTTAAAACAACCGCTCTAATAAAATCTCTAATATTCATACGCTCGTGTATTATTCAAAATCTTTACACATATTTAACACAAGAGTTTGTATACGTATTTCTTTTCTATGTTAACACCCTGTTCTGTTTATTTTTTGTCTTGACATATGCAGTACCTTACCTTTGCATTTTTTTCTCCTTCTGTTAGTTACAGCTTCGTACAACAAAACTCGAATTAACATCAAACTGTACATTTACATAACATGCCGTTGTGATTCATTTCTCCATTTTCTCTGTGTTTTCCCCTACTTAACATCTGCTTTTCTTTGCTTCTTTTTGCACTCGCAGCATTCCGAAAGAGAATTTTTTTACTAATCAGACGGGAGAATGGTAAATCTTTGTTTATGGAGTATGTAAAATAATTAAACCAAATAAAATTGAAGATCTTTTTGCCGCTTATGGCATAGATTAATAATATAGACAGACGTGGAATACAATAAAATGTGTGAAGTCTAAGTTTTAGTTGTATTAAAAGAAATTGTATTCATTGGCTTTTCGTTATTATTTTATTTTTATTACATTACTTCTTTTTATTCTATATATTTACTATTGGCGCAGTGAATGCTGGTTCAAAAAAATTCATCACAAAATTTTTTCATTTAAAATTTTAACAAATAAACATAAAAAAATAAATGGAGTCAAAATAAATTATAAAAAACAAAAACAAATTCTAAGTAAAAGTGTAGAAATACCTAAATTGTTTTTATCACCTAAAATTGATTTGATTTAATAAATTTAAAATAAAAACTAAAAAATTTTATAAATAATTTATTATTTACAAAAAGAAGTTTAACTTCACTGAGAAAATATAAATGAAATTGCTTTCCTTCTTTCGTTTCACTGTTTGAATAATTTGAAAGTTGAAGTGTAAATACTTTATGAATATGAACTCTTTAAACTGGAATAATTATTTTAAATTTTACGCATGTTTAATGACACCCCACAGTATCGTTCACGAAGTACGATTCTGTTGCAAATCATTAAATCGACTTCCTAACTATTGTCCCCTCTCCTTCAACTCTTGGATGTTGTGGTCCGTTTGATCAACCCTTCTTGACAGCTCTTCCTGAGTCTCTATCGTCTTTCCGGCAAGTTGCTGCAACTCCTTTTTCACTTCAGCCGTATCTCAAGCTAGTTCATTAAGCTTTAGCTTCAGTTCACTATAATTCTGCTCCAATTTCTGCATCATCGTCTTCATAAATGTAATAACTTCATCATTTTCCTTCCCTTTAGCTACCCCCGCTACAGATACCTCTTCAAAGAACTTTTATTTATCTATATTCACATCCCTCACCTTCATAACCTCAAGCAGACTTTCCTGCAACTTCGCTTTGTCACAACCAGATCCAACTTTTTACACCACTGTTGCGTAAATTTTATTTATGTTATCCAAATATTAGTACATTTTCCTATAATAATAAGCTTTTCAAATCATATTTACCTTGTTGTTTATTTATTGTTAATAAATTATTATATTTATTTAATAAAAGTCATAAACATAACACACAGAAGAAGGTGTGTCAAAAAAAAATCGAACAACATAAAACAAATAAATGTAAAATTAAATTTTCCTTTCTTTTTTGTTTAATTCCTTTTTAATTTATGTGTTTTTTGATTTTTGTTTTTATGTATTTAAATTTAAAATGATCACATATTGAAAGAGATTGTATTTAATTGTATTTAATAGTTTGTTTTTATGGGTTTATTTACATGAAAAGTTCATAATTTTTTTTTTGCAATATGTACACTGTCCAAACCAGATGTGATCGCGGACCAATACAAATCACTGTGTAGATTGGGGGGCCGCAGAAACAAATACATACATTCATAGTTAGTTATAAAATATAACTAACTAAATATATTCATAGTTATTATAAATACATTATAACATTATAAATACGGTTATAATGTTAAATTTAGTTTTATTAATTTATCATTTTTAATTCATTTTAGTATACCATAAATATAAAACAATGTAAGTTCAGTAGTGCCCAAAAGAAAATTTATGTAATTGTAGTAGATTAAAATAATGTCGCGGGCCGAATGTGGACTGCGGGTAGCCCTGCTGTAGATGATAGTGTATGAAATAGTCTGAAATAATAGTATTAAAATTATTTTTAAAATATGAACAACAATTTTAAGAATAATTTAGTAACTTAGTGTTACTTACTAATAATAAGAATTGTTAAAAAAGTAAAAACTATTTAATTAGTAACTTATTGTTACGTATTATTATTTTGAGTTTTTGAATAACCGACTTTAAACATGGTTAAATTTAATTTAATTAAATTTATTATAGTTAAAATGAATTCTGATATATTTGGTATAAAATAAACATTAATGTACACATTTTCATAAAAATCTGATTAATTAAGCATTATTAAAACAATGATGCATTTCTGCAATTATTTATAAAAATTTTCATATCTTAATATATTTTTATCTGCGTACATTTTTCCCTTCGTCACTTTATTCTATGGCGCCCGTATACCAAACAAACATGTTTTCCGCTGTTATTTCCGTTTGCAGCTGTTACAATTTTCTGTTAAGTCTTCTTAACACATTGAGAGTTGAGGAGAGAAATGCCGCTTGACTCCATTCAGTCATATTCGATTCGTTAATAGTTGGAAGTTGTTTTTTGCGTTTCACCGGTTTCGTGTGTTTAATTGTGTGCTGTGTTGTGTTTTCATTTAAAAAGAAACAAAATAAATCTGAAATGTAATGAAAAAGTGTATGAATATCTTAAATAAATATATATTAAATTCAATAATAAATAATATAATATCTAAATAGTTTAATATACCACTAATTAAAATTTATCATTATACGTGTTGCTCATATAATTTTTTTTTTCAACGAAATGTATTTTCTTGTCCAAATGTCAGTCATCATTTTCTCTCTTTTTGTCATTTGTTTGATATGTGTGACGCGACAATTACAAATAAAAAAGTGAACAGCAACGACTACAACAACAACAACAAATGCAACATTAAAAATAAACAAGATTTGTCTTGACTATTTTTCTTCTTCTTCTTCATAAATGATCTATAGTAAATGATCATTACAAAAATAATTAAATATCGATTGTAAAGTGTATAATTAAAGTATTAAATTTGTTTAATAGTGTGATGCTTTATTTTTTTTTGCATTTTTATTTATTTCATATAAAATTTACATAAAATCGTTAACGAAGTTTAATTTAAAAATTCAACCTACACAAAATCATCAAAAAACGAAAAGGAAAAAAAAAACAATATTTTATTGCCGAAATGTTATTTATTTTATTATTAATTTATTTGTCATTGGCGTTTCGAAATGTTACAATTAACATAAAATTTGTTACACTAACATAAATTTTTGCTTTTATGAATCTTAATAAGTCTAAATTGTTTAAATAAGGAAAAAATGAAAATAAAAAAAGAATTATTTAACGCCGTCTTTATATAAAAGTTACGAAATTTCATATTTTTTTTATGAAATTTTTGTTTTTTTTTGTATTTTTTTATCATTGAATTTGTTGGGATTGTTATCTTTAGTAAACACGATTTTTGTTGATAAAGAAAAAACGTATGCATGTGTTTGTGTATGCTAAGAAAATAGATAAAGATTTTCCTGGTAAATCCCCTCCCTGTATATAATACAAATGTGTTTTTGTGGTGAGTTTTTTGTTTGAACTTTATTGGAATTTGAATGTCAGAAGCGCAAGGGTCAAGAATTTTAAATGAATCTCTCTCATATAAATACTTGGAAAGTCCGCTCACATGGACAGTAACAAATAGGTTCCAAGCTGGGTTGGTTTATGTTCCGGAGCCCCTCGTCTAGTTCGATAACCAAATGGCGTACTGCACTTCCAAAAAGAACAACGCAGGTAGGTTTTTGTTTGGTTTCACATTTGTTTAATCTACTAAAGAGTAAGTCGCAGAATTGCACACAATTACGGGCCTGACGGACCAACCACTACTTTTTCTTTGCACTGTTCTGTCTGCAGAAATCAAATCTCAGTACGGTGCAACAGTTTCAATAACTGGTACCAGCTACGACGCTGTTCAGATTTGGATAGACACATCGATTTAAGGTCTGTCTTGGAAGGAATTTGTTGTCTAACAACTTCCCTAAATAGACATTCTCCGTAATCGCATACCTCTGACAATCCATTTCCGATCATTTATTCAAAAAATCCTCAAACGCAGTAAAAAATACGATAGATAGAACTTATGTAAATTTCATTTATTATATATGGATTGGCATGATTGAACCACAACTAACATTAACTGTTAAGACTTTGATGGCAGCATCTAATGAATGATTCTATTGTTTACATGTATGTGGAATTATTTTTATATAAAATGACTTTCCATAAAATGAAAACTTATTTGATTCTAATATATTCTTCATACACACACTTTTGAAAATGTATATATTAGGTTAGGTTTGAGTGGCAGTTGTGATACAACGGTTTAGTGTTGTTCATAGGCAGACTAGAACGTCAAAATGCGAACAACACGAAAAGGTACGACTTCTTAATTTAAGTGAAACCAGTTTGACAAGTCTATAACTAACCTTGACCAAATTCCAAATTTTGCGAAATGACTGCTCAGTCAGGTCAGTAAGTAAAGGGGTCCCAAAGAGTTTAAATCTTTTTCTAGTCAATGTTGAACACTGACATGAGATGGAGTATAGTTTTCTTATCTTATATTCTATTTCTATACGTGGAAACTGTTTCTAGTGCAATCTGAGAGTTTTTCATGCAACTTTGTCGTAATAGTTTTTGCATTGTCAACGAAGGTATTATAAAAATTTTCGTTTTTGGTTTATTTTTTCTTGATTGTAAAAACTAGAAACCACTTAGAAACAACTGTTAATAAAGTCTGTTTTTCTACCAAAAATCAGGTGTGTTTTAATTATTTTCCTTTAGAAACTTCGACTTAGAAACTTGTTATGATTGTGTCCTAAACAGGTGATCTGCTTTTGGGATCACAGTCGAAAAGGATGAGCAGTATTTAGTCATCTATACTCAAGTGTAGCGTTACGTTTGTTGCTCCTAAAATCTTTTTATAATATATGAATAACTGTTGACTCCCAGTGAATATATTGAATGACCATGCAATTGGGTGAATGTGATTTCTCCTTGTTTATATTGCGAGGAATATATATTTTTATTATGTATTAAAAATAGCTGCATTACAAGAAAATCTCTTAGGTTACATGAGGTTGTAGTGCCGACCTTCTGTCCAAAGCTTACTTGAGCTCCAAAAATAAAATTTATTTTATTATTAATAATTTAACATGCATTTTCATCATATCCCGAAAGTGTCAATTTTGACGTGCCCGTGATACTTTACATAACATGGGTCTTGGGTCATTCAGATATTCTTACATTAATAGTCATGTTAAACGGAAAATATAGTTATTTTCAAAAAAAGAAAAACTTTGTTTTTTTGAAATATAGACAATCATGATCCACAAGTACTTCCCAAATACTCACTACAGTTCTTTTATTTCTGGGCTATGTTTAGTTTTTTTGCATAGCAAGTTTTCAATCAAATAGATTGATTGCTTCGAAGAATTCATTCCTTTGAGTCAAATTTTGCACTGCAACATAAGCAAAAATAATTTAAACACTGCAAAAATAAATAAAAATATTACTCTTAACGGATGGATATTCCTCTTCAGTCAATTTAAGCAAACAATGATCATCTTTTGTATTCCATTTACTTAGTAGACGAATATATATGTGTATACCTCTGAACCCGCGTTTCCTTCGTTATATGCAGAAAATATGAACGAAAAACGAAAAAAAAACCACACAATATTTGTGGAAAAAAGTTTTAATATCAGCGTTGCAATCTCAGTCAGTGTAAGGCAAATAAAGAAGAAAATTTCTTTGCCAATTTATCTTTTTGTACATAAAAGCACAGCACATACAAAAAAATGTATTTCGAGATTATTTATTTTATTTCAAATAAACTTGGGGGAAAATAACATAATTAACAAACAACAACAACAGTAATAACAACAACAACTGAACACGGCAGAAGATAATTTAGGTTAGTAATCAGCAGCGGCGTAGAAAAATTCAATGTGTACATGAGTAATAACAAACTCAACACAACAACAACAACAACAACAACGACAATAACACGAACAACAGCAACAACGCAACAAATAAGCGCAGCCACAAGAACTACAATAAGAAATGTTAACTAAAAAACACAACAACAAAAATTACATGTAAATAAACTTGAAATTAAAGGAGTTTTTTTTTTGTTCGTTATGCGCCGACAAGAAAATAACAAAAGCAGATTCAAAATAAACGATCACGAAGAAAAATCGTTTAAGCCAAAACACACAAATAAGATTAAACAAAAACAAAAAAAAAAAGAAAGAGTCAAGCAATGTAAACAAAAACGATTTTAACGTACGGAGAGAGAGAATGAATGAGAAATAAATCATTTAACATAGCCGTACTGTATAAAATGATTGCATTTAACAGAAATTGCTTAACAATTGTATTGCTGTAAAGCTGTAAACTCATTTAATGTAGAGAATTTAACAGAATAAATTATAACTTATGGTAGCCTTGCTGCGCTACTGTTAAATAAACGGTGTTAAGCATTGTTAAAGATTTTCTCAGTAAAATCTTTAAATTTGCGTGATTTAAATTAAATTAAGTTTACAAATCACGTTTTCTCAAAAGAAAAAGTGAATAAGTGAATAAGATTTGTATTTTTTTAAACTATTTTTAAAACTTATTTGGCTTGGTCACATACATCAGAGTTTCCATATTCGAATTCACTGAAATCATTTTTGTAATGCATTTTCATTCGTTGAATGTATAAATAAAATGAGTAACATATCATATAGCAATACAAAAAAGATGTTATATACAAATATATATATATATATATATGTATATGCATGTATATAGATACTACTATTTCTACTAACTTAGTTGATAGTTATTTATATTTTAATATTTACATATATTTGTTTTCGCACTTTTATTGTCTGAGTAGTTTTACACTTTACCAGCCAAGCCTCTCTCCTCCATAGTTCATTATTTCTGTAAAACTGATGCACTCTGGTCATGCAACAAGTTCACTTCACTTCACTTTACTTTACTTGGATTGTAAGTTTATGGTGTTTGCAAAAGAAAAACTGTAAAAGTTTCACCTAAAAATTCAAAACATTTGTCTTATGGCTTATGGCGGCTAGCCAGTAGCTTTGTCCAGCTGTCGTCGTCCATTGATGCCAGCAGTAATTCATGTGAGTGGTGAAGGCGAAATTACTTTCTCAAGCAAATCTCAAAATGAAATAACCAGTTTAGGAAACTTTAAACAATAACTTAAATAAAAAAAAAATGAATAATTTTATTACTTTACAAGCACAAGTAAATGATAATTAAATTCTAGAAAGTACTGAAATGCACTTCAAATTAAATTTAATATTTTTATACAATAACAGCCAAATGGAATTTTGAAAAGTAATTAATCAACCGTCTGTAGAAAAAACCATCTTTACGATTTTGATATAAAAAGTAACTGTAAAATTAGTTAATAGTATTTGGGGGGAATGTTCACGTGATACTGCAATTATTGATGAACCATTATATCATGCTCTATCCATATTACCTTAGAATTTCTTTCAACTTAGCTGTATTCAGGAAATTCTTATTTTTTTTCAAATCGCTGCTTGAACGAACATTCTAATTCATCGATTTCTGCTCTATCCATTTTAGTGTAGGATTTCTTTCACTTTAGCTGCTTCCAAAAAAGTTTTAAACTTTTCTAGATCTATGTTTGACCGTTCTGAATTTTAAAGTCATTTTTTGTGGAAAATTCTTCTCATAAATTACATAATAGTAGAACATTGTTTAAGAATGTCTTTCTATGTTTTTCATAAATAATCTAAATGAATCGGTTTTCGAAAATCTTAAACGCACCTTATGCTTATTTAGAAACCAATCATTTGAACCATACAAATAACGCAGATGTTTTAACTAGAAATAATTTGTATTGGTTGTACTGCTAGTCGCAGTTGTGTTACTTTTAATTTTTGATTACACTTCTTACATTAACCACTTCAAACTTTTTATTCAAATTCAATTAATTTAATCTCTTCAATGGACAACTGGGCTCAAAAAGTTTTCGCAATTGTTTACATGCTAGAAATTTCGCACATATGCTAGAAATACTAGAATTTTTTTGATTTCTTTAAATGTCATTCAAGTTGGGATCTCTCTTGTTCAAATTTATTGTAGTGAGCGAACTTGAACATGCTTATATTCAAGAGATGTCA
>NC_051846.1:155669139-155680222 GCF_002237135.1 Teleopsis dalmanni | reverse complement strand
AAAATTTCAATCGATTTTGATAAGTGGCTTCTTATGTCCTTTTCAAAAACGGGCAACAACAAAAGCAACAAAACCTACAAAACCTACAAAAACAACAGTAAAAGCACTATCAACCACTAAACCAATTCAGCCTTCATCATACTTATGTATATCCTTTTAAGCATTGGCTAAAGCGAGTGCAATACAGCATATTTTTTGTCTCATATCAGCGCATACGAATTTTCACAGAAGAGGGCACTTGAATTTGAGTTCTATTGTGCCCAAGTAGGTATGCTGCCATTGTTGATGTGTTGTTGTTTTTGTCGGAGCATTTTCTGCTGCTGTTGCTGCTGCTGCTGCTGCTGTTGCTGGAATTAATGCCGCAGCCAGTCATACTCTATGTATAAGGCTAATTCAGTGCCACAATTATTTATTTCTTCTATATTCTTACAGCCAACCATCATTGAGGCTGCAGTGTTGGAGTGTATTTCTTGTTGTAATTGTTTTTGTTTTTGTTGTTGTTGTTGTTGTTGTTGTTTTTCTGCTTTGAAGAACTTTACTTAAGTGCAGAGTTCACGCGCTCAAAGTTCCTAAATTCAAAAGTGTGTTCGTCTACTTTTTTTATAGTTTTTGTTATTCGAGTTTTTTATGTTGTCTCACATAATATCCACGCACTTTGTGCTGTCATCAAATGCTGCGTCATCATTATTATCATTATGATCATTATGTTCATTACTGCTATTTTTATTGAAAAGTTTGTTTATTCATTATTTACTTCTTTTATTCCATGTTCATATTATTTTTATTAAATCAGTATTTCGTTTATTTGCTAAATAAAGCTGAATTCACTATATAAGAACAGTGAAGAAAAAAATATTTTTTATAATTTATATATATGTCTTTATTTTTTCATTATAATAATAATTTGTGATTTATATATATTTATTAAATTAATTGACATTGACTAAATCGCATACACGTCGGTGGATCTTCACCAGTTCTGGAGCTGTGGTGAGTTTGGAGTAAGTTTGCTAAAAACTAAATTTTAAAGATATGGTCTACTAACTATTGCTATTGATTTTTTGTTCTTGGTACTGGCAAATTCTAGTTTTGTGTCCATTTAAGTTGATAGTTCCGCTATATACGAGTTAGTGATTATTGTAATGATCTTTTATTTGGCCATGTGTTCCGGCTAGTAGCGTATACTGCTCCAAAATGTGTGACTTGGATTTAAAAAATACCGGGATAAGCACAGATTATGTACGTATTCCAAGATTTCCTATTTGTTCCAAGAATACTACATTTGCTACAACTATCAGACTTCTGTGTACAATGTTCTTTCAGAACACCAATTATACAATAGTGCCATCGCAAGAGGGACAAGAGCACAACATTTGAAGTTTTATTTCAAATAACAAACAAATGCAATAGAGTCTTATTTCGTCGTTAATTATTCAAAGATCTGTATTTCCTATTTTTATTGATATTTTAATATCAATGATGTCATTCAGATTATTCCGTCTGCCTTTTTTTAGCAAGTTCTTCAGCTTTCCCGCTCCATTCATTCAGAATAGTATTCTTTTGATCTTCATTGATTTCATTGATCTTAATAAACAATATTTGTATTTCACGTATAATAGGTTTAATAATCTATCAATAAACTTTTACTTGTTATTTTTTATCAGTTATAAATTAGTCGTACCTAGTCGGTTTCAGAAACAGGTCTTCGTTTTCCTCTGTGTTCCTTTGCAATAATGTACAACTTCTAAAATTTCTGGAATATCCTATTGTATGATTCTACGGTTTTATATGTATACATTAGCCTCATTCGCATTGATTTAACTTTCTCCACTTCAAATGTGGTTGAAAAATTGTAGTGCTCAAATTAGGATCCACGAGGTACAGATTAAAGTATAAAAACTATTTTACAAAAAAAATATTCAACTGAGAGAATCTCTAGTATTATTCTCAACGAGATAAAAAGTTAAAATAATGTACTTAAATGTGGAACCATTCTGGTTTGTAAAGAATTAAGTAATTTTTTAATTAATATATCTTATAAATAAACAATTTAATTCGTTATCTGATAAAAAAAGGATTAAACTTGAATTTATACAAGCAAAACACGTAGTTTACAAGTTTTAAATGGCCGAATTTACTTATCAATATCTAACAAGTCGCAATCGATTAGAAAACCATGCTAGAACATTGAATGTCCCTTTCAATCACTTGTGGAAAGGGTAATAAAAGTTTTTGTCCTTGTTTTTGTTTTTGTCAACGTATTGCGCGGTGCCGATTTACTATTTTAGGGACTTTCTTTTTTGAGGTTCTTGATAACTCCAGGACCAAAGAGCATATTAAGATCTACCAACGGTTCAATAAGGTTTTAAAGGTTTTCAATAAGTCTAAGTGGATTCTTAAGATTAGCCGATATAAACTAACCTACCAATATCAAGTGTGCTTTTGAATATATTGAAATAAGTTAAGAGTTGTCAAAAAACATCTAAAATACAAACTAATTCATTCGAAAAGCCATTTTATACAATGGCATATAAGTTACGTTTAGTATGTAATTTTTAGATTACATACGAATTTCTGCGAATCGTTATGACAATTGTTTCATATTTAAGTAATTGTAAGTACTAGCGTATGTAGTAACTTTAGTCTGTTTTATTACATGGTATACGAATATTATTTATTAAAATGAAAAAAAAAAATATTTAACCTATTTTTATGAAACTAATAATACAATAAACTAGAGAGATTCACGAATTGAACATTTTTATATCATAAAATATTATTTCATCAAAACTAATTGAAGTAGATTGAAGACTTCTTATTTGATTAACAAGCTTTTACAATTAAAAGACAACCTTTTTAATAAATTCAAAGTTAGAACTAAAAAATATGTAGTTTTTTTAATATTAAAATAAATCACTAATATTATTTATTTATTTAAAATTCTAAAGAAGAGAAATAAATATTTTAATAGAAGCTTACGACTGTATGATTTGCATAATAAATCTTGCTATGATGCTAAACAGAAAAGTGATATGTTTAAAATTATTTATCGCAGATTAAATATATATTTATGTTGTTGAGCTTAATTATATTTAGATTTTCTATAAATGTTTCTTATTTTAAAAATATCTCCTTAATTTTAAACTTAAATATGTAAGATTTAATATTGTTTTTGAAAATTGTTTAATCATGTGCGATAAGTATTATCTTATCTTTATTATTAAAAACGTAACTAAATTTATTTTAGTAATACAATAATTTCAATTTAAAATTTGCAAACAGTTCTAAAAAGATTTTAATCTCAAAATTATCAATACTAAATGTATCAACGTTCAAATACGAAATGAAAATTTCAAAGATTTTCGGAGCATAAACGTGCACTAATGTGTATATTTGCGAAATTTTTGTTCAGAGCTGTTAAAAATTAGCACTAAGTATCTTGAAATAATCACAATCTTACTTGTGACGTCAAAAATAAATTTGAACACATGAACCCGCATTATATATTTTTTAATAGTTTAGTGGATTTAGTTTCATATTTAGGTAGCTAGTCAGTCAATTATTAAAGTTTAATTAATAGTAAATTATAAAACAAATTTAAATAAAAAAGTCAAAAATACTTAAGTATTTTTCATATACTCACTTATAAGATAACAAATAATGTTAAAAGATTATTATTATAATATATTATTACAAGTTTTCATCTTTCTCTTTGCTTTATGAAATGCGAGTTAATGTTTTAAACGTTTTTACTTAACAGTATCTTTAATCACTTTGGTGATCTATTGTAACAAGTTACTCGGGTTTTTTAGGGATGTATAATTTGAAGACCAGCCTATCAGTCTGGTGGAATATATATTGAATTTGTTTTAAGAGAGAGTTATTCTGAATTATAGTGTGAACATTCATAAAATCGAACAATTTTTAGCATTCTGTCTTTGATGGACTTTTGCACACTCTCAATTTTCAAGTACTTGTGTATATTTTCATTTCTGACATACTATAGTTCTTTTTTTCTGCCCTATGCTCTTTTTAAGAGCGATGTTCTTACGCAAAGTTTAGTACATAAATACATTATAATAATAATAATAAAACAGTGTGAATACACCAAGGAAATAATATAATAACAATAATAGTCCTTTTAGTATAAGTTTTAAAACAATATTTTCATACTAATACAATATTTGAGAACCATAAGTTTATTCTTTCAAGAACGCAGCACAAGTTCTTCAGTAACATATGTATGAACAATTATGAACAAATAGGTGTGTTTTTATCGAAAAAAGTAGTAATTATACCACCGTATATTTACACCTCCTAAAAGTGTTTAATTTTTTTTGACCACATTTTTCTTTGACAGCCTGTATCTTAATTAATGAGCACTCAGTTAGTTAGTATCAACTAAGAAATTCATTATGACGATCATCTACAGACAACGATAATCATTATCATCATGTTTGACTGGAAAACTATATTAGGTTATGCCTACAACAGGATCCACCTCCAGTTATCTTTGTTCATAACAGCAGTTTTTAGCCTCACATCTTTTCTATGCTACAACATCGTTGTTGCAATCTATCCACAGCCAGGATCTTTCTTTGTCACAAGCAATGGATTATTTGGTACGCAATTATTATTTGCTTTACTTATGTGCTCGGTGAACATTAGTCTTTGATTTTATATTGAAGTTTCAATATCCGATTTGTTATACAAGGATCTTAAGTCGTCGTTTTATCGGCATTTCTCAAAATCATACATATTTACTAGAATATACAATATTCTGAAAACGTTCATTTTTTACGAGGATTAACTGTATCTATACTTTCTCGTTAACAGTATTATCTCAGTTTATATTTGGTCCTAAATCAAATACCTTCTTCCTTTTGAAGTTATTTCTAGTGTTATTTATAATGGGCTTTGGTGTTATTGCTATAAGCACAACTTTGTTTATTCTGTTGTTATTGTTGTTATGATATATAAACACATATACAGTATACTTCAAAGTATATTTTTTATTTGAAAATAATATTTTCAAAAGTAAAAAGTCAAACATATAAACAATTATGAGCATTTGAAGTACATGTCTGAATTACTTTATTAACAGATATTTACGATTTTTCAGATAAGTATTAATTGACAGATTTATTCAACATTCACTGCTTCATTGAGTTAGTGAAGTAGTGTTTTTATTTAAAAAATTTGTTCTTACACTAAATTCACTACGTTTATGAGCTTACGTTTTGAAATTTTTTAAACATAAATATTTAAGTGTAGGTGTCTCGGTAAACTTTTTATTGTAGGTCGTCTATGGGAAACACGCTCTTCAATATAATTATTTACTATTTATTTGACATTTATATATTCAATTTATTACATTTGTTTTTGTTTTATAGGGCAATATTTTGAAAATCTTATATCTTCTTCCAAATACATGCCCAAATGTAAGAAAACCATTAACTCACTAAAGCTTGAAACTGAGTTCAATGTATTTTTAATTCGATGAAATAGAGGAAGGAAAGTAACGAAGTAATTTATAAACTGGATCATTTTGGCATGTAAATAAAACTAAAAAAACAGATATTTGATATTAATATCTTCGTCAAATATGTGTGGGCAAACTAAGGCAATGAAAAAGAATCGTACTAGTCAACTGCTTTACACAAGGCGTCACCTGTCCCGCACTCGACGCTGATGGGTCACTGCGTACACGCTATAATGACTTTTTTCGGGGTTTGTAACTCTGTGGATGAGAAGGAAACTTTACTCCACTTCATGTGTTTATTATTAGCTAGGAAAAGATTCAAAATTTTTGTAACCCTTTTCTTAACGACCTGACAGAGCTGTCATCCTGAGCAAAGTTAGGGGCTTGATCAAGTTTATAGACTTGTCACACTTGTTGGCGCAATTTTACCCAAATGATGGATCGGGCCTTTTACTCTAGTCTTCGTATATACAGCGCTAATCTGTAAGGTTTGGGGTATATGGACGCCTCTCTAACCTGACTTAAGGCAATTTATTCTTTCTAACAACTAGTAAATAAGTCCACAATGTTGATAAGTCTCTTTTATAATATTCGAACTCTGTCAATTTTGTCTATAACTGGTTAACGACTTGAGGTTAATCTAACATAAATTCAATGAAAATATAAAATAAAAAATATTTTCTTTATAAAAAAGATATTAAATTAAAAATCAGTGAACATTATCTATAGTAATTTTATATATGTATAACTAAAATAAATAATTATTTTTTCAATTTTGCATTATTTTTTTGTGAGGAAATGTGCTAAGTACGTTCTCTATAAACACATAAACAGAAATCATAAAACTGCTACGACTACATTTATATAGAAGTAGATATATATAAAGGAAAAGACATTATTAAAATCAGTTAAATAATAAAAATAATGAAAGTTTTATTATTATAAAGGAAAGGAAAAACTAACCTTACGCTGGCATGAATATTGCGTGTGCAACCTACAATCCTTACCCCGTTATTACGTTATTTGCATGAGCCCCGTATAAACGCCTCACAATACTCGTAAACAGTATTTTTCGCTCTTGTACACATAAGAGGCACTCAACATGCCTGAATACAAAGCACATACACTCACATACTTAGCATTTTCAACTTAACAAGGATTACAACCTCACCAACAAAACAAAAATCAAAGAAAAATCCTTCAAAAAAATTTCTTATTTAATGAATGAAGGGAAAATGTGTGCATAGGCATACGTACGACATACAAGGGTCTAAAGAAGCACTTAACAAATAAAATTAACCAATCAAAAATAACCGAACTTGTTGTCGTTTGTTTCGTTTGCCTGGAAATACCCAAACTGTAAGCAAAAACAGATAGACACTATGTGTTGAACTAATATTGCTGGTTTTACACTTGCGCATTACAAACAGGGAAATTTTCCCAAACTATAGTATCATTAGAAAAAGGTTATGATGACAAAATGTCCCAGTTGATTGTGTGTGCTATATGAAAAGTGTCCTTAAATGGTATTTATATTAAGCACGCCCATTTTGTTTTATTTTTCTTTTGTTTATTGTTGTTGTTCTCTCTACTATCGCTGATGTTTTTATTTTTGATGATAATCAAGTTTCTTTTTGTTATAAAAATGAAAAAGAATATCCCAATTTTACTCTGGAGTGGGTTGTTTTAAGGAAACGGTATGCATTGTTGCGTGCGGAAGTTCAAATGTTATAAAAATGGATCGATGACTTTAAGTAGTGCTTTTTCTGAAACTATTCAAAATGAAAATATAACAACAGTCATTAGTAACTTTTGTTGAAGCAGAACCATCAAATTTTCTCTCATTATTATTATTGCTGTTGTTGGTGTAGTTTTTTTTATGTTTCATTAGTGCATACATTTTTTTACATACTGTACTTTTCGTTGCGCTTTAATATTTTGTATTTAAGCATACTACACAGCACGGTTATTTATATTTGCAGTTCGTATATTTTGGATTTTTAACCATTTTTAAATAATTTCATATATATTTTTTTTAGGGATTAAAATATTAAAAATTGCATAAAACTTGTTTTCATTCTCCGGTTTCGTTTTCGTTTCTTTCAATTTGTATATTTTTATTTTTACAATTTTAAGTGTCGGAATTTATATATTTCTGGTTATTTGTTTATTTATTTATTTGCTTTCGTCTGCACAAGGGTTAAGGATGCGTTTGGACTTGAAAAGTTTGTTAGTTTAACTAAAGTGGCTTAATTATTCTTTGTGTATTAGTAAAAATATTTGCTTAACAATTGGATTGTGTGAGATTATTTTTTATCAACATTTCTTTTGTACAGTGAGAACCTATTGAGGTAGAGGAATTTAAAGAGGATTTCATTATTAAGTTCATTATTAAGTGTTTAAAATTCTGATTAATTATGAAGACCCATTAAGGCAATTTCACTTTATATAAGAAATATACTCGGAAGTTTTCAATGTCTGCTTTTTGTAGGTAGAAAATGGGATTTCTTTATAGTAATCCTTCAAATTTTTGCCTTCGGAACTATCGACCAGTATATTTTTTTTATTTAATTGAAATGACATAGAGAAAACTATTTTCCAAACTATTAGCTGGCGATAATAACATCAATTCTGTCTTAGGAAGCACGAATTAGCTCATCTACAGAATAATGTTAGACGAAAGTATGCTCAACCTTCCTTACTTATGCCCATTATCAGTACCTTCTGTCAGTATCTTATCTTAAAAAAAGATTCTGCGAAGTCATTCAGTAAAGACCCAACTATTACAGGATCAGCCTAATACTTGTTACGTACAAGGTTCTTTCAACTGTACTGTGGAAAGGTTGAAGTCACTTGTCAACTCACTTATTGAACATTATTAGTAAGGCTTTCGACCTGATTGTTCCACCATTGATATTCACACTGTGACAAATCCTAGAAACAGCCTATATATATAACATTGACACACACCATCTTTCTGTCGATTGTACTTTCAATAGTCCCATGAGGGATCGCGTTAAGGGCGCAATATTTAAGCTCAGTATCTCTGCAAAGTTAATATGACTCTGCTGCGGAAATGCTTTAAAGAAAAATCGAGTCTCTCCAAACGTTATGATACCAGACGAGACTGAGCTTTTCATAAAGCTCCTTTAAAATTTTAATCAATAATTTTCAATTATTATATTTATTTATATATGCCATTTGTAATATTGAATGATATGAAATTTTAATCACATATGGTGCTATAAAAGAAGTGTTTTATCGAAATCAATACTTTAAAAGTTATAACATACAATTAACAAATTTATTGAAATTTTAAAATTAAAATTTAATGATCGTCAACTCCCTTAACTTCCTTGACCTTCTTCAGGAATATTTAAAAAATAAGTTTAACATTTATAAGTTCATCTTCGATTATCTATTGAAAATTATAATGATGTCACAGATATATGTTTTCTTTGGTAGCGTTTACAGATTTGAAAATTCAACCAATTCGGATTTCATTTGCATTTTATTTATTGAGTAATTTTTTTGAATAGTTCCTTTAGAAGACAATATAAACTACAATTATATATATATTATAATAATAAAAATTTATAGATGGTTTTTAAAGGCTTATTTTTTATTTATTCTCGATATGAATAATTGCTGTTTTTTTGGAAATAGCAATTACAGCACTGATTATAGGTTGACTAAATATTTCTGCAACTCATTCACACAGAGGGTTTTTCAATTGAGATAGAAGAAGTCTATGTATGAAAAAAATTTGTTGATCAAATGTGCTGGCCAAACAAAAAAAATTTAAATATGAGCATATCCTATTACTATAAACACCTAGGGCTCCATTGACTTTAAACACCAAAGGTAGAAAAATAGTATCCAATGCTTTGGCGAGATTTTTTGCAAAGTAATCTATTCGTAAACGTAGCTTAATTTTTTTTTAAATGATTGATTTATATTTTTTAATGTCTTATTTATAATAATAATTATTTATAATACTTAATATTACTTAGTATTAATGTATTAAATCTAATATAATTGAGTTCGGAATTTTCTTTTTAAACTGCAAATCATAAGTACTCAAATAAGAAGCTATCTTCAAAGAAAGTAAAAATAAGCATAAAATAATGATTTTACAATAAATAATACTTGTTAAAATTTTAATATGTTTAAAGTTCTAAGCTTCGTACTAAGAGAATGCAAAATTATATGCGAATTAATAAACTAATAAGTTATTACTAAAAACCACTAATGATGGGTATTCGTCAATACTCGAAATAGCCACAAATTCAATTAATTATATAATAAATTTTGTTGTTGCAATTTAATGTACCTTGAATTTTTCAAATATTTTTCTTTTATTTTTAGTATACTACATATATAATATTTAGGTTTCTTTTTTTATAATTATTTGACTATGAAATTACGGCAATAACTGAAGACTGGCAATGAAGTCGTCTGCTGCGGATTTTTCTATTTATATTATAATTATTACTTATTATTTGTCTAAATATAATAAAAAGATTTAATTTAACTAGAAAGTCAGTCAGTATGGCAACACTTAAAACTGACTAGCAAAATAAAAATTATTTTTATAAAAAAATTAATAATGTTCGCAATTGTGTGATCCTTGAGGAGAGTGTCCTCAATTAAGGTAATTCTGACATTTATAGGCTATAAACAGTTCTTATAATAGATCGTGATACAAGATCCAAGTTATTCTATTCAATGAAAGAGATATTGAACTCATTTCCTGGAATTCTTATAGCATGAGTAACTAACACGCGCGGAAATTTCTGAAAATCGACAGGTGCCAATAACTTTTAGTTCCATATCTGAAAAATGGTAATGAAAAAGATAAGGTCCAGTTAAGAAATCAGTGAATAATCTGAGTTTTGATTTATAAATGTTAAGAAACGTATTAACCGAATTAATAAGCCAAACTATATTCGATACTTCTTAGTACTAAGCAGATATTTAAAAGAGCTTGCTTTACTTGTTTAGTCTTGATTTTAAGTCACTATGATATAACCCTTTTAGAAATCAAATGTTTTATAACAGCTTCTTATGACTTAACTATTAGTTTGAGGTTTATAACCCAGGTTTTACCCAGGTAAACATAGACTATCGTAAACTTCATATTAAAAATAGTGTGTAAGAAATAAATGAATATTTTTTAAATGAAATTATTACTATAGATACTATAACTAATCTGAAAAATTAGTACTGGTTCAAGGATTATATCCTAGGTTTAATGATTAATGTATATGATTAATGTACTCATACAATCAAAATTTAAGTACTTAAATCTAATTCTAATAAATTATATATTTTAAGTTTAGTAATATGAAAAATAAAAATTTCAAATGGTAGTAATTTACATAAATTATATTATGTGCTGCAGATATTCTAAATTTCCATTCTCTTTCAAAAGGGCTTTGAGTACTAAATGGAGTGTCAATTGAAGTGCGACATTTATTCGTTATTTTATGAATAACACCAAATGTGCCTTAAGTCTTTATAAATCAGATTGCGTATTTCAAAAATCATTAATTATAATTTGTATAAAAATTTCAATAAAATCAATAAATGAAACACTAA
>NC_051846.1:155662564-155669039 GCF_002237135.1 Teleopsis dalmanni | reverse complement strand
AGCAGTGGCGTAACTACAGGGAAGCAACTGGAAGCAACGCTTTCGGGCCCCCGAATTTAGGGGGCCCCACTATAAATTTTTGTATTCATTGTATTTCTTTTAATAAATTCTCAACAAGTGGGACGAAACGTTTTTTGTTGGAATAACTTTCATAATTGCATATTTATAAAAAAGTACGTAAACTTTTAATTTAAAGTACATAATATGTATGTACTTCAAATAAAATATTAAACCTATTTATGAAATAAAAAAGTTTTTCTAAGAAAAATATGTGTCTTGATCGAGAGTTTATATGGAAGCTATATCTAAATTTAAACCCATTTGAAAATAATTTTGTACGTTGTCTTTTGCAAATATCAGTACTGTATACACCAAATTCCATTTGAATACCTTTATTAAAAACGGAGAAACCTCATATCCGATTGTTAAGTTTATATCACAGCTACAAGAAATAAACGTCCAATTTCAATCAAATCAAAAGATTAACAGGGTGCGCTCCCGAAAAGTATGTGTATAAAGTTTCATTCGAAGAGTTCAAAAGCTGAGAGAGTAGTTTGAACTGTAAAAGTATTCTGATATATACTTAATGGTATTTCCGAAGTTTCCTTTAATGCGTTACAAAAATCTTGATAAACCTTATATACCCTTTTTAAATTTTTTCGTGTAAAGAGTATAAAAAGAGGGGCCCCTTAGTATGTTGGTAGGGGCCCCTTAGTTAGAATTTGCTTACAGGCCTAAAAAATGTAGTTACGCCACTGCTGACTAGCTACCTAAATATGAAACTAAATCCACTAAACTATTAAAAAATATATAATGCGAGTTAATGTGTTCAAATTTATTTTTGACGTCACAAGTAAGATTGTGATTATTTCAAGATACTTAGTGCTAATTTTTAACAGCTCTGAACAAAAATTTCGCAAATATACACATTAGTGCACGTTTATGCTCCGAAAATCTTTGAAATTTTCATTTCGTATTTGAACGTTGATACATTTAGTATTGATAATTTTGAGATTAAAATCTTTTTAGAACTGTTTGCAAATTTTAAATTGAAATTATTGTATTACTAAAATAAATTTAGTTACGTTTTTATAATAAAGATAAGATAATACTTATCGCACATGATTAAACAATTTTCAAAAACAATATTAAATCTTACATATTTAAGTTTAAAATTAAGGAGATATTTTTAAAATAAGAAACATTTATAGAAAATCTAAATATAATTAAGCTCAACAACATAAATATATATTTAATTTGCGATAAATAATTTTAAACATATCACTTTTCTGTTTAGCATCAAAGCAAGATTTATTATGCGAATCATACAGTCGTAAGCTTCTATTAAAATATTTATTTCTCTTCTTTAGAATTTTAAATAAATAAATAGTATAAGTGATTTATTTTAATATTAAAAAACTATATATTTTTTAGTTCTAACTTTGAATTTTGTCTTTTAATTGCAAAAGCTTGCTACTCGCATAAGAAGTCTTCAATCTACTTCAATTAGTTTTGATGAAATAATATTTAATGATATAAAAATGTTCAATTCGTGAATCTCTCTAATTTATTGTATTATTAGTTTCATAAAAATAGTTTAAATAATTTTTTTTTTTTCATTTTAATAAATAATATTCGTATACCATGTAATAAAACAGACTAAAGTTACTACATACGCTAGTACTTACAATTACTTAAATATGAAACAATTGTCATAACGATTCGCAGAAATTCGTATGTAATCTAAAAATTACATACTAAACGTAACTTATATGCCATTGTATAAAATGGTTTTTCGAATGAATTAGTTTGTATTTTAGATGTTTTTTGACAACTCTTAACTTGTTTCAATATATTCAAAAGCACACTTGATATTGATAGGTTAGTTTATATCGGCTAATCTTAAGAATCCACTTAGACTTATTGCAAACCTTAAAAACCTTATTGAACCGTTGGTGGATCTTAATATGCTCTTTGGTCCTGGAGTTGATCAAGAGCCTCAAAAAAGAAAGTCTCTAAAATAGTAAATCGGCGCCGCACAATAGCTTGACAAAAACAAAAACAAAGACAAAAACTTTTATTACCCTTTCCACAACTGATTGAAAGGGACATTCAATGTTCTAGCATGGTTTTCTAATCGATTGCAACTTGTTAGATATTGATAAGTAAATTCGGCCATTTAAAACTTGTAAACTACGTGTTTTGCTTGTATAAATTCAATTTTAATCCTTTTTTTTATTAGATAACGAATTTAATTGTTTATTTATAAGATATATTAATTAAAAAATTACTTAATTCTTTACAAACCAGAATGGTTCCACATTTAAGTACATTATTTAAACTTTTTATCTCTTTGAGAAGAATACTAGAGATTCTCTCAGTTGAATATTTTTTTTGTAAAATAGTTTTTATACTTTAATCTGTATCTCATGGATCCTAATTTGAGCAATACAATTTTTCAACCACATTTGAAGTGGAGAAAGTTAAATCAATGCGAATGATGCTAATGTATACATATAAAACCGTAGAATTATACAATAGGATATTCCAGAAATTTTAGAAGTTGTACATTATTGCGAAGAGGAAAACGAAGACCTGTTTCTGAAACCGACTAGGTACGACTAATTTGTAATTTGTAACTGATAAAGAATAACAAGTACAAACTTATTGACAGATTATTAAGCCTATTATAAGTGAAATACAAATATTGTTTATTAAGATCAATGAAATCAATGAAGATCAAAAGAATACTAAAAGAATACTATTCTGGATGAATGGAGCGGGAAGGCTGAAGAACTTGCTAAAAAAGGCAGACGAAAAACTTGCAATGACATCATAGATATTAAAATATCAATAAAAATAGAAAATACAGATCTTCAACTTAAGTAAAAAATGAACACTGATGGCAATATGTTAGAACTTGCAAATTGACCCACAGCCAAGGGAACGGGTTTTGAATAATTAACGACGACATAAGACTCTATTGCATTTGTTTGTTATTTGAAATAAAATTTCAAATGTTGTGCTCTTGTTCCTCTTACGATGGGACTATTGTGTAATAATTGGTGTTCTGAAAGAACATTGTACACAGAAGTCTGATGGTTGTAGCAAATACAATATTCTTGGAACAAAAAGGAAATCTTGGAATACGTACATAATCTGTGCTTATCCCGGTATTTTTTAAATCCAAGTCAAACATTTTGGAGCAGTATACGCTACTAGCCGGAACACATGGCCAAATAAAAGATCATTACAATAATCACTAACTCGTATATAGCGGAACTATCAATTTAAATGGACACAAAACTATAATTTACCCGTACCAAGAACAAAAAATCAATAGCAATAGTTAGTAGACCATATCTTTAAAATTTAGTTTTTAGCAAACTTACTCCAAACTCACCACAGCTCCAGAACTGGTGAAGATCCACCGACGTCTATGCGATGTAGTCAATGTCAATTAATTTAATAAATATATATAAATCACAAATTATTATTATAATGAAAAAATAAATAGATATATATAAATTATAAAAAATATTTTTTTCTTCACTGTTCTTATATAGTGAATTCAGCTTTATTTAGCAAATAAACGAAATACTGATTTAATAAAAATAATATGTACATGGAATAAAAGAAGTAAATAATGAATAAACAAACTTTTCAATAAAAATAGCAATAATGAACATAATGATCATAATGATAATAATGATGACGCAGCATTTGATGACAGCACAAAGTGCGTGGATATTATGTGAGACAACATAAAAAACTCGAATAACAAAAACTATAAAAAAAGTAGACGAACACACTTTTGAATTTAGGAACTTTGAGCGCGTGAACTCTGCACTTAAGTAAAGTTCTTCAAAGCAGAAAAACAACAACAACAACAAAAACAAAAACAATTACAACAAGAAATACACTCCAACACTGCAGCCTCAATGATGGTTGGCTGTAAGAATATAGAAGAAATAAATAATTGTGGCACTGAATTAGCCTTATACATAGAGTATGACTGGCTGCGGCATTAATTCCAGCAACAGCAGCAGCAGCAGCAGCAACAGCAGCAGAAAATGCTCCGACAAAAACAACAACACATCAACAATGGCAGCATACCTACTTGGGCACAATAGAACTCAAATTCAAGTGCCCTCTTCTGTGAAAATTCGTATGCGCTGATATGAGACAAAAAATATGCTGTATTGCACTCGCTTTAGCCAATGCTTAAAAGGATATACATAAGTATGATGAAGGCTGAATTGGTTTAGTGGTTGATAGTGCTTTTACTGTTGTTTTTGTAGGTTTTGTAGGTTTTGTTGCTTTTGTTGTTGCCCGTTTTTGAAAAGGACATAAGAAGCCACTTATCAAAATCGATTGAAATTTTTTTGAATGGGTTGGTATTGCTGAAATGGTTGTCGGTCTGTGTTCTGCGTTCTATGTTCTGTGGTGGTTGTTTGCTGCTCTTGCTGGGTTGGCTGCATTGGTTCGAATCGTGTTGAGTTCTTAATATCTAGTTAGTTGTTGATGACACTTCAGTTTGTAATGTGAAAGCGGAAAAATTATTACCCAATTTTCTTAAGTGACAAGTGCGATAAATTGAAGTAGGCTATAGCTACGAATAAATACTTATGTTTAATGAAATTTATTAAATGCAATATTTTGTAAAATAAGTAAACATATAGAAATATATATTAACAAAATGTGTTTATAGTGTTAAAAACAAATATATTAAGCATACACAATTTATATGTTTTTCTATAATTAAATATTATAGTTTTTGCAAGCATAAAAATTTAAATTATTTAATTACAAAAAAAAAAAAAACAAATATTGATTTTTAAATATCTGTGAAAAAATATTTGCTTGTAATTTGCTGTTTTCAAACTTCATCCAAAATTACTTTTCAAAACTTAAAACAAAACAATTTCAAAGTGGCTGAAAAACGCAAACGTACACCGTCACCTACACGGTCGCCGACACGTCGAAAATCTGTAGATTCTACTTCGACGTTGTCAAAATCTCCACAAGTGAAAAAAGAAACGCCTATTAAAGCAAGATCACCAACACCGCCACCGCCGTTACGTACATCGACACCTACGCCGGTACCTACACGCGTGGACGAAATACCAAAAACCGCTACAACTACTGTTCCCACTACTACGCCTAGCGCTACACTGGCTACGGAACATTTGCGCATACCAACGGGTGCGGCTGCTTTTAGCGGCTTTTCGCACCTACACAACATGAGCAGTTTAATGGTGCCATCTGCAGCTGCGGCAGCAGCAGCTGCAGCACCATTTCTACCTTGGTCACCAATTTTGTTACCTCCATGGGGACATGCATTACTACCGGCTGCATTTTATCCGGCGGCATTACGCAATGCGTTACCAGGGTAAGCCCTAAGCTTTTCTAATAATAAAAAAAATATTTAATATAAGTTATTAAAACAATTATTAAATTATTTAAACAAAAATACAAATGATAACTGCAAATTTAATTAATGTGATTCAAGTGCAATGTTAACTTAGTAGTCTATGACTTTTCAATTTGATAGTTTAATTCCTAATACTGAAAATCTAAAATAACAAAAAAGAAATTAAAACTATTAAGTACTAACAGATAAAAACAGATAATGGGTTCTTGGTATATAGAAACTTGAAAATTAATACTTTCAAACACTTTTAAAAAGTGCAGCGGAAGAATTTATGAAAAATATTTGTCCTTAAGTAAAAACTCTAAACGTAGTACAAAATTCTCTTAATAATCATTTAACAAATGACTTATTGAATTCATACTTGTATTTAAGTTACGTATACGTTCTTTGTAAGATATTACGTTCTATGTTAATGTATAAGGAATTAATTACTATGATCTTAACGTTAACTGAACTGAAAATATCATTAGCAAACTACTAACTAACTTAGTTGGCTATTACAGACGTACATCCTCAATGGCTGCATCCAATAGCCTTCGCCAGCCCGATCAGTAGCTTACTTCGCTTGTTTTCCCAAGTTGGAAAGATTCGCACTGATGGCACGGGTATTCAGGTTAACAATATCAATATTATCACATCACACTTTTGCGAAATATTGTGCCAGTACGGTTCAAATCTGCTGTTCAGAATATCGTTTCTAACACTAGATTCAAAAAATCAAACGAGTCTGAAATCTCGTTTGGTATTAAACGCCTTGGAGAGGTTCTTCCTAATTCTAACGGAGCTGATGTTGTTTAATGGGATTTTACATCGCCGTATAGTTTGCTTACTTAAACTCTAATTAAATTTAGTTTAATTAAACAAATGGTTGTTTTCTTTTAGGAAATTATTAATTTGCTGCTTGAGTTAAATATTATACATAGAATAGTGACTACTGTGTATATAAATAACTGTGAGAAGATCCTTTCGGGTTTCAAAATGAGAATATGAAAAATTTTTTATCAAGTGGAATTTTTATTTGATAAAATTTTATATATATAT
>NC_051846.1:155652439-155662464 GCF_002237135.1 Teleopsis dalmanni | reverse complement strand
TATGTTGACTTAAATTTCCATTTTAAATCTATTAATAAAATTATTAATTTTTTTTTTAATAACAATAATTTTAATAACTGTATAAGTATTTTCTAAATCTCCATTAACACTCAATTTTCATTAAGATTATATTGAATTATTAAATTTCGAATTTGTTTCTCAACCTGGTCATGTTAATAATGGTTTTTTACATATTTTATTTTCGACTATATGTCACAAATAATAGATATTAAAAAATATTAATAAAATATAATACATATATTATCAATTCGTCATGTTATTGCATTGCAATATAGACAACAGAACTAATCACATTACAAATTGATATATATTATAATTTATTTATATTTATTAATATCTATTAATTGTGACCTGTAGCCGAAAATAAAATATGTAAAAAATAAAAATATTATTTTAAATAAAATCGTATTAAAATTGATTTGAGCATATAGTACAAAACTTCAAGGAATGTCTGCGCTCTAGTATTGGAATCCACACCCTTGCTACGCAACAGTCTTGTAATAGCTTTCATATTATATACATATATTATATATAGTAAAAAGATTCTTGTAAGACAAACCACTTTAAATAAATCCCATACATTATGTATATAATTAATCATTTTTGTGTAAAATTTCAAAAACAAAATATTTCTGAGAAGTATTAATAAACAAAAGTTTTGAATACTATTTTTAGAATTCAAAATATATAAATTTTTAAATTAATTTTAGTAAATATAAATAATTAAATAATAATTTTAGTGTTTATACAGTGTCACCTAACAATACTCCCTTATCGTATTTAAAATCTATGAGAAATAAATGAGCGATTAAACAAATTTAATAAATCAAGTGCTAGTTGATGTCACGTGAATATGACTCAAAATAATCATATCAACAACCGAATGAGTTGTACATTATATTTAGCAATTGGTCGCTATATATAATTTAATTTATAATATATTTTAAATGCAAAATTATTAATATTAAGTAAATAATTTGTAATTAACTTGTCAACTGTAAGTCAGGTAAATATCTAATGAAGTCTGCTAAAACCGAAAAGAAACGTGACCGTACTCCCCCATCAGCGCGTGATTTCAATTAAATTATATTAAAACTAATTAATTATGTAGAGACATGTTTGTAAATATTTGAATATATAATTAATTCTTTATAATATTTTTAATTTTTAATAAAATTAATTTAAACAAAAATGTCATAGGATATCTCTATTTATTATACTTTACTAACTAGTAATACGAGTATTCTTTAGAGAATGCCCAATGATGTGATAGTTTCCCCCACATATGTCGCAAATGCATTATTTTTATACGTTGACGTTCAAAAATAAGTTTTTCAGAATATATTAAAATTTTATTTTCATGTAGTGTTAAAAATTTGTAAAATTTGCGAAATAATCGAAATCCGAGACCATTATTTAATATAAAAGTTAAGTGTGACATATTTTTTTATCGTCTTAATAACCATACTAAGTATACTTTTGTTTGCGATATTCTATGCAAATAGTAATAAATAGAAAAATGGGGTTGATCTATACTTCAGTGCTTCCAATGGACAGATTCACTTATGAGGTGACTGATTCTAATGTGAGGAAAAAGCGTCTTTTGTCACAAATCGTTACTAGAAAAGAAATTCGCCTGAAGCTTCATATCTTGGACAGTTGATTAAAACGTGTCTTTGCTTTAAAAGTGCGGTTCGTCAGCTTCGTTTTTGCTTGAATAATGCTATAAGTAGTATTTTAAACACATTCTACGTGACCGTTAGTAACCGATATAGATGCTAAAAAAGAGATCACTTTGCACATAAGATACAGTTTTAATCATATTGCAATGCTGTTAAGGTTCATCTTACATTCTCTGATCATGTTTGACGAACTAGTTGGGTTAACAAAAGCTTTAAGTGCATCTCGACTACCACTGCAAATACCCATGCATTAATCAGTATTTTCTATATTTGATATACGAGACATACGACCTAGTATATCTAGTATTAAATGAATCTTAAATTCATCTTAAACTAAAATTTTATCTTAAAATAAATTTTAATTATTATTTTGTATATTTTTTTATTAAGATTATATGATATAAGATTATAAGATTTATAAGATTATATTTTTTTTTATTAAGATTATTTATTAAGATTGTATATTATCTGTCATATTAACCTAACAACTTGATATCATTATAATATCAGTTCATTATTTTATATATAGATAGGTAGATGCTTTTTTGATATAATATCATTTCAGTGTTAATCCCAACACAGACATTCGGGGTTGCCTAAGGGAACATCTTCTTAGGTCTAAAAGGAGTTGAAAACTCATTTCATTTTTTAATAAACTGAAATATAATTCATTAAATGGATGAGAGCCAGAAAAAAAAGAAGAAAAATATAAAGCCATCGTCACACGGGCATCAAAATACAAAGTGAAATATATCTATAACATATGTAATGTTATGAAAACTTTGAGTAAGGAATTATAATTTTTTTTTAAGCTTGTGTTATTGATATGTTAGAATTATTACGGGGTTATTGACTGCTCACTGTAGATTGAATAATCTCATAACGAAGTTAGGAGTTCAATCCAACACAGACTGCAGATATTGTAAAGAAGAGAGAGAAACTCCATACCATGTGTTTTGGGAGTGCTCGGCACTGATGTACAAGCGGAAGAAACACCTAGAAGGGTATTTTATGAATCATAAGGTTTCAAGACTAGAAAAGATAGGCTCAATACTGTCTTTCATTAAAGAAATCGGACTTGGAGAAACAAACTAATCCGACTAAGGAGCACAATAGATCTTTAAGGTCGCAGTGCACTATCCCTTTTTACAATAATATATATTATAATGATATGTTACTAAAACACCAAATGAATATGACTAAACACTAAACTATAGCTTTTAACACTTCTTCCACACATGTCTGATTATATTTTAATATATGATATGGAATTAATTATTTCAAGTTTATGTACTTCCTATAAACACAAATTGACATAACCTCAACTTGTTCGATTTGACATACCCGCACGCACTTCCTTTCATTTTCCAAACCAAGTGCGAAGTACAAAGGTTAGAAAAAATCTGCAACAAATAAACGCTAGAATAAAGGAATGCGGAATTAAATTTCATTAGGACAAACAGCATTAGCTGAGATTATCCGTAGGTATATACAATGATTATTACCAAACCCAATTACCAATTTATCGTCATAAAACCGTAAAGGCATATATATGAGTAGCATATTCGGTTTCATATATTTTCCTTCTTTGCAATTGATTACCCATGAGCCGGTGCTGTTTGTATGCATTCTTGTCAATACATCAAATCGTAAAAACCCAAACATCAAGCAAACAATTGTAGCAATTGCATTTGCAGATACTCCGTCAAATATACAAACAAATGCATACGCATATGTCAGATACTCGTATACTCGGCATATATGTTTGTATCTAAAGGAATATGTGCAATTCTTATCGTCAACTTTGATGAATTTTGGTTAGCTGTTTGCCAAAAAGGTGACAGAGTAGAAATAATTTCTTTTGTATCAAATTTTACTTTTTTTTGTATTTGAGTATTTATATTTTTAAATTTGTGTTTTGTATATGGATTTGTTGGGTGATGACTGTAACATTGGATTTAACAGTGGATCAATAAAAATTACAAAAACCAATTTTAAATACATTCACACAATTTCATTAATGAAATAAAATTAAATCTTTTACATATTTTGGGTACTTTGTCCTCGACGCCCTTGCTCCGTGCTTGCCTAATGCCTCTGAGAATAAAAGATACAAGCAACTTAAGTTGTTTTTACAGCAGTTTTCTTACGTTTTATTATTCAATTATATTCATTTTCCTTTAGTTACTAATATCATTTGCTATTCATTTTGAGATTTTTCAATATTTTGTAATTTTCTTCTTTTTTATTTATAAGAAGTTACTTAAAAGTTATTATAAAATGTTTAGGAATGTTACTTTAAAATGATTTTCCTGGAAATTATTTTGACAGGTTCTTTTATTTGTTGAGAATGCTTGGTAATTACTTTTAAATATTGTGGGAGTTTATCACTGCGAAAATTTGAATAGATTTGGCGTATAATGCAAAACATTGGTTCTGGTTTATACACATAACTACAGTCCTTTTCTGTAATACGAAATATTAATATCGACATATAATATTCAATAAGAGATATTACTTTTATGCAATGAGGTACCTTAATAAATGTTTGTATCTGTACTTATACAACTACTTCAACTTAACAATCTATTGCAACTAACTTTACGACTAAGATTGTGTCTACTTAAGAAATTGTACGTAAGCTACGTATGTAGCTTATATGTATCTTATATACAAACATCTTTGAAGTTTTCGATTGATCTTATGTTCCACACAGCTGATTTTGAACTATGGCAATAGTTGTTACAAAATCGCTGCCTTTTTGCTGCCACTAATAAAAATATTTTACTTACATATATATAAGTCAATGTGGGAGGAACGCATATATTGCTCAAATCAAAGAAGCATAGTCTAACATTGGAGTAAATTATACTTGCGAAAGATAATTTTAATTTCGATATAGGTACAGTACAAAATTGGTGAACGAGATTGATATCTTACTCATTTTAGCTGCTATTGACCTCAATTTATCTTGATTATATTAAAATTAGAATGTTGAATTTTATAAATTTTAGGGGTCTGTACAGAGCTGTATTATAAGGCCTAAACTTTCATTTTATTTTTTAAACTTTACAAGAATTTTCTATAGAAATTTTTATATATACATATGATTTGAATTCTAGTACAAATATTAGTGGTATTTATCTTTCATTGTGAAACCAAATCGACTTCCTTAGCTAATTGATGAGATTCGATACTTCTTTCTTTTCATCACTCATTTAACTATCACTCATTGATATCAAGTTTCATATTAACAGTGCACATAGCTAACAACAACACCTAATTCTAATAAATGTATTTTGCCTTACCACTTTGCACAATTATAGCGTCCGGTTACCGAGCTCCTTACTCGAATAGTGAATAGCACTAGTGTTGTACAGCAGGGCTGTTCAAAGCACGGCCCACAGACATCATGCGGCCCGTGGCTAATATGTGTGCAATTTGTGACAAGTTTCTAATCTACCAAAATTAGGCAAATTTATTTTGATATATTTTAGAAACATTACATTATTTTACTTTTATGGTATCTCAAATAAATGAATTAAAATATTTTAAATAATTAATTACACTAGAAGTTAATTTACTTAATTGACGAGACTTTAGTACATATTTCTAAAATAAAATAAAATATTTTTCGATATTTTCCAATATTATTAATAATGTTGATATTGATAGAATTGTAAAAGATAAATTAATTTTTCTTCAACAAAATTATGAACGTATGTATTTATTTCTGCGACCCTCCATTCTATTCAGTGTTTGAATTTGAATTCACCCGCGGTATCTAGTCTTAACAGCCCTGTTGTAGAGCGTAAACGTAGGTAAAAATGCAGGTGGAAAAATATTTCCAAAACAAAAACAATAAATTTGCAACATTAATGTTGTCGTCTTATGTTTTATAGTGGCTCATTTATATGTAAAAATTTATTTGATCACACAATATGAAATAATAAATTATCTGTTGCAAGTGAAATCAATTTATTATTATAATTGTTGATTTATTATGCTAATTGTTGAAATCCAATATCCAATATTGTTTCCACCAAGTCCACTAAAAGATATAAATTATTAAGCAACAGAAAATTTTTTTCAACTAATAAAACTAGGTTACAATATTTTTTTTAATTATTTAATAGCCATATAAAGAGTTATAATGTATTTAAAATTATATTTTTACTAATATTTCATACAGTTATGTTTAGTTATAAATAAAATATTCTAAAGAAAGTTTAATCAAAACGTTCACTTTCCCTGCCAGAGTATACGTATTTTAGTGTGACCTCATATTCATTATTTTCACAACAACTTTTGTATAACAATTTGTTTCCATAGAATATTTTTTGTTAATTGTTTTTTTTTCTTTTGTAATCAATCCGAATTAATGACATAAAAATTATACTATATCTAAATATAATGTATCCAAATACGACATATACGAACTCCTTAACTGCTAGCAATAAAGAAGCACTGTCGCCCTTAGTAATACAAGTAAAAAGGTAGGAAATACAAAGGATTCAAGAAATAAAAAATCCTTAACTAGAAAGTTTCGTAAATCAAACTTCACAAAAAAAAAAATATCTATAGCAATAGCAAAGAAAAAACCCAAATGCCAAAATGACATGTCAACTTCTGGTACGATTTCTAGACTTCCAACTGCATCGCACTTGTCACAAGAGTGTCCTCAATTATGTTTAAGAGTGTTACCAACTTTTATAATGTGAGTTCTCAGACGATTCGAATGAAATATGAAGTTCGAAAAAATAATTTCTTTCGTGCTTGTCAAGTGATGAACATACGAGCAACTTGAATTAATATTCATATTATTTTCAATTTTTTTTCGTTTGGCTTATTTGCCGGAAAAGTTATAAAAATTGAAGTTTACTCACGTTAACGAAACATAAACTAGCGCCACATTTCATATGCAAACCAAATGGAAATAAAGTTGAACGCACTGAAATACAAATCCTGAGAACTTCAACAAATGTTTCAAAACCCCAAAAAAATGCAATTCATATAAAAAATGTGAAATATTGCATGTTTGACTGCGTTTAATTTGCGCTGAACTTTTTTTATTTTTTTGATTTTCTCGAAACTTCTCAACTTTTTTCAAACAAATTTCACATACCAAAGTTTTTTCTTTGGTTTCCCTTTTTAAACCACACTAAAAAAATGGGGCGAAAAAATGTTACAATATTTTGAGAATGATTGACTGAAGACAATTAAAATAATCTTATTTCTTTTAATATAATGGATTGATTTACAACACCGTTTAAGGTCCACAAATGAATATATTCTATTATTAATTATTCAATAATAAATTTAAGCATATTTTTTCAGTTTAAAAATTTCCTAAAATAATACGTTCAGTATATGTTACGAGTATATATAGGGTTAGGCGATTGAAATGTTACCTATTCAAGAGACCATATCTTTTTTGTGTAAAATCATATTTGTTGATTTAAGTTACAAAATTTGTGGAAACAATCAAAATTTCACAATTCAGTCACTTTTGCCTTGACTATGGCCCTTAAACGATTAAACAATTAGTTGCATGCTTCACGAATGTGATCTTCCGGTATTTTGGCCCATTCCTGAGCAATGCCATTCTTCAGCGCATCCATATTGACACATTTTTTAGTCCTCACCTTGTTCTCCAAAATATTCCAGATGAAATAGGCCATCGGACTTGCATCTGGCGAATTCGAAATCCATTGTGTGGATAAAAAGAAATGTGGTTTTGTGTGATGATTTTTCAATCATTCCTGGTTAACACGAGCTTTATGAGACGGTGTCTAGTCTTGTTGGAACATCCATGATCTACAATCGAAATGTTTGCGTGCCCATGGTTCTAAAGAAACTTGCAAAACGTTTTCCCGATAATAAGTCGCATCGACTTTGACACCAGTCTCGATGAAAACGATTGGAGAGCGTCCATCGACAATCATACCATAACTTGAGATGGAAAATTACTGCGGGTGACCATTCATAGTCTCAAATTTTTGGCAATACGTTAAGTTAAGTAAACATGATCATTTTAAGTGTTTATGAATTGCTCTGCTTCATGGGGAAATTTTTCTCATCAGAGAAGAACAAAATGTTTGAAAATTCGCCTTTCTCTCGAGTCTTTTGTGTAAGATCTTGTACCGTTTGGAACTTGTAATAAAGCCTTGAGCTCATTTTGAAATATGCTTTGGATGTTTCGCTGGGATATTTTCAGTTGTTTAATTACCACTATGAGGCATTTTATTTAAATCGACCTTTCACTTTCCGAACCCATTTTAAGTAATGTTGTTTTTTTTTTCGTCTACCAACTTAGCGTTGTAGGAGCTTGTAAAATATATAAACAGCTACCATTTGTATGAATTTTACGTAGTTCGCAATATCGATTTAACAAATATACCTGTGTGCAGTTGGTAACATTTCAATCGCCTCTAACTCTGTAGATGCCCGGATCTAAAATATAGGATTAAATGAATTATTTCAACCGTTTGTGAATAATTACCAATCTCTTTATAGTTTCATTATTCCTTGAACGATTGATGGACCATAAGTCGGTTTTAGATATTGTGTTTAGATAGAATCTTACAGATATGATATCAGTATTAGGGTATAAATTCTTAAGTTAATAGGAACACACCAAAATGGGAGATGAGTCCTTTCTTACATGTTAATTACACCTTATGCGACTTCACAATATTGAAATAAAGTACATATTAAGAAATTTTATATAACAGTAATTTTTTAAATAAAAAATACATACAAAGCCCTATGTGAAAAGATACTAATTTTATTATTACTAATATATGTGACAATAAAATAATAGAGATAATCATTTTTTTTATTTGTTTAAAGGTAAAGAAACATACTCAATTTTTTCTATTAATATTAATACAAATTAGAGAAATGTGGAAAAACTTCTTCAAATATTTCATTTAAAAAGTTATATAATCTTTAATTTTAGGTGTAGCTGAAAATAAGGTGGTAGACTGACAGAAATTTTTTTAACTTTTCTAAAAATACGAAATTATTTATAATACGAATTATTTATAAGTTCAAATGTGCCAATTTAAATCACATGTGACTGTCAATCATTTTTAATAATAAAAAGTTAATAAATGCTTCTTATTTTTTGACTATACTGATTCCAAAATCTTAAAAGTATATATAGAAATACCTATTGATATGTTCGTCAGATATTATCAAATTCGTATTTGATTTAAAATACTTTAACATCTTCTCCATAACTCCTTATTGAACAATTGCTTCTGCAACAATATTTATCCGAAAATCTCTATAGAACATCGGATATATTCTGTGTATTACGAAAATTTCTTTAATGTCGTTTTCCTAATTTTTCAAGATCTTCCCCTTCTTCTTCTGCTTTGAAAAAAATTTAAATATACACTGCTATTAGTTTTTCTGATAACACGTATTAAATTATAAAGACATTTCTGGATTGTTTATAATATTTATCTCCTTCGTAAAATATATCTTACAAAGCTTGAATTATTGTGCATATATTCGCTAATGACTAATTTATCGAATACATGTATTTTTGGTTGATTTCGTTTATAAAAAATCTCTCATATTTTTTTGGAAGTGTGTTGAAGATCTTAAAAAATCGCTGGCGGGGTATATTGGTAAAAAAAATATAAGTACCTAAGTAATAACTGATTTGTTATATATATCAATTAAGACCAAATGCTATTGAAAATTAACATTAGACGCTCTACTGTTAAATGTTGTCATATAATTTACTATTATATGACAAGTTCTATTAAGAACTTCAATCAAAACAAAAATGGTATGGAAAAATGAGTCTCTAACGTGTTAAATATACTACATAATATGAAGGAAATGTGAATTGATTTTTTTATGTTAACCACAGCTACAGAAAGTTATTGAAATGAATATTCGATCTTCTAATATGTCTTCTTGACCACAACAGCGACCCGTCAAAAAGCGCACTATAAGACTAATATATCTAAGGGACATCTTAGTAAAATGTATGTTTTTTTTTCTGCATATCATTTAAATATTCCATACAGAAGGATTTCATTAATTGTCACATAACTCTGTGACGTTCCAGTAAGCAAAAATCTAAAGACTATATTTATAGCTTCTATTAATTAATATATTTAAAATTATATTAAAAAAATTAAAATGTAGGTAAATGAGATACAAGATACAATACTCCTCTTACAATCATTTAATGATTAACTATTTTGATTATAAGTCAGAAGTATCTAATTTATATTTAATTGCTTTCTCAAATTAATATTTTTATAAAAATATTAAATATTTTATTCTTTTATATAACTA
>NC_051846.1:155645206-155652339 GCF_002237135.1 Teleopsis dalmanni | reverse complement strand
TAAATTATATTTTTTTAAAAACCAATAAAAATAAACATCATTGATACACCATAATTATTATGATGGTAGTTTTGAACATTAAAAGTATTGAAGTACTCATATAAGCCTAGCGTCAAAACCATTAAGATATTTATCTCAATCACATCTAATAAACTATCGAATTTTATGATATACCTCATAAGTTCTATGAAGTTGAATTAAATCTAATATGTAATTATATTTTGAAATTCCCAAAATGTTATTTTAAAAGTTTTTAATAAAGAGATTTTTCAAACAGTAGTGAACCACAACAACAAAAATTGTTTCATATTATTTCAATTAATTGATTTCTTCGCTGACCATACAGCGAGTATTACCAAATACTCATCAACAGTGGTATAGGAAATAATTCTTATATTTAATTATTCGTAAATAATTTTTTAGACCACAAATACCAGAAATAGAACTCGTACCCTGCCAAATTTGAAGCTCAGAATCAGCACACCTTAACCAACTGACTCAAAGCCGTACTTGACTTTTATGTGCGCACATTTTTCTGGAGTTTTTTTAATTGGCTGTGAAAGTTTTATTAACAAATATTTTTAATGTTAGTATCGCATAAAACAAAAAAAAACAATTGACCCCTTGATCTTATTAGTTAACGAATTCATTATATGAATAATCTTGCTTAACAATAATTGACATTTTAATAAATTCAGAAATAGCAAATTAAAATTAAGCAATATAGGAAGTTTTCTAAATATTTTTTATTAAAAAAAAAATTATAGTTTAAAAAATTGTTATATATGTTTGAAATTTAAAGGAAAACATATTCACTTATACAATTATTTTTTAAAAAAAATTTAAATACTCGACGTTTCGTGGATTGTTTCTCCGTTTCTTTAGAAGCAAATTAAATTTTGTTCCTTAGAAGACTTTCTTAAAGCGCATAAAAATTATAAATCAACTAATTGTGAAAAGTATTAGAAGTACCTATATTTTTGAACACGAAAAACCATGCTTTCTGACATGACACATCAAATAGGCCTACATTTGATATGTAGCACATAATTATGTGATTATTAATAAATAGAAAGATCCATAGGTATCTCCTATATCTATATATGTTCATAAGTGATTAAAAGAAATCATAAGTTAGTATATTTTCACTTATCTATTGTATTCAATAGATATGACATCAAATTAACCAATATCTGAAATGTAGCACATGATTATATGATTGTAATAATTAAAAAGGTCCATAGATATTTTATATCTCTCTAAAGATAAATCTCTTAAGAAAAATCTTAAGTTAATAAACCATATCTTTGGTAAACATGAATTTTATTTTAAAATTAAAGACAAAATGTTTCAGTTGAAAAATACAATTAAACTGGTCGCTAAAATGGATGCAGACAAATGTGAGGAAGTTGGTTAATTGTTGAGATACACCGCATTTATATTAAGTCTTATAGTGAGTTCGCTGATAGGCTATATTTAGTTAGAAAATCATGCTAGGTTAATGAATATTTCTTATACACAGATGATGCCACAGATGAAGAAAACTCTTAACATTTTCTTGACATTATAAGCAAAGTATAGACTTATTTTCTAGAGGATCTTAGTCACTCACAAGAGTTATTTTTCAAAACTATATTGGAGTTTATTATTAGAGTTCAAATAATTTAAAATTCTTAGAGTTTTACACGCATTACAATTTTATACACCTTTAAGTTTTATAGGGCAACACACTTAAGTGTATTCTTAGAATATTCGTAATAACCTAATCATAATAGAATCCACACTAATATAATATATTTTAATGGAAAAATCTTATTTCGCAAAACGTTTAATTCTTAATAAAAATAATCTACTTTTAAAATTTAAGGAAACTAATTTACTTTTTCGAAGAGAAGTATAAGATTCACTTTCATATTTTTAATTACTTTAAATTCGCATTTATCATAAAACTCCCAATGAAAAAAATTATCCACAAAAGTTTAGCATTGTAGAAAAATTGTGTTTTAAATGGAGTTTTATATTACCTTTTCAGCCGAGTTGCGATGTAGTACTAAGCTTTACGTGGAATATTTTTTCATAACTTTATACTTTATTCATTATTTCTAGATTTAAAAAGATTGGATGTTTTTAATAATTCTTTTAAGAAAAATGGTTAAGTGCAGATGTTGATTTCATTACCAAATGTTACTCAATTCTCAATTCTAATTCCAAAATATATTTTTATGCAACTTATCAAAACATAACACATTCATTCAAATTAATATGAAAGAAAAATGGGTTTAATACTAATATATAGGTATATTCAGTAAAAACTAAATTCTACGAAAAGATATCGATATTAAAGTAAGCTCAGTTTGATGTATGAATAAGAATGAAGTACACATAATTTAAAAAAATAAATTTTTCAAGTTGAATCATTAATTAAATAAAAGTTATGCTATGCATGCCATTATTAATGATTCATTCAAAGTACTCGTATATCCCCAAATTTATTGTATATTTTACCATTGAAATGCGTTGGAGACTTTTATGGCATGATTTCGTCGTACTTTAAAAATGAAAAAAAAATCCTTTTAAAAGATCATTCAAAAATGTAAATAATATGAGTATTATGAATATTATATTAATTTTTATGCTTATTCACAATTACGGTGTAGCACCATTTAAAGAAAATTTTTAATATATTCTTATATTCTACTATATTCTTTATAATATAAATATAATTTCTTGTTGTAGTCCAAGAAGTTTTAATTGATATTAAGGTCAGACAATTCATCAATAATTATTATTGGTGTTATATACAAACAAGAAATCAAGGTAGATATATTGTTACTAGAGCTTTATAGATTTTTTGATTTACTGATTTAAGATGTTTGAAGCTTAGATCATTTTAAGAGGTTCGAGGTTTTGGAGTGTACTTAAACATTTAACACAGCGACCTGTTCTATACAGTTTCAAGCATTTGCTGTTGTATATATTTCTATAAAACATCATAGAGCAAACATTTTCAAAGAGCAGATTAATTTTCATTCCAAATACGAATATACCTGAACTGATCCAAAATTTTAAAATACTAATTGCTTAAAATTTCCAAAAGCTTTAGCGAACATTTTATTTATAATTTTAAATCTAGACGATTATATTCCTAACATAAAAAAGCACGAATTTGAATTTAATTAATAACGAATTTAATTTTGTTTTAAATTAAAATCTTTGAACTCGGAAACATAACAAATTATTATTATTAGTTAGACTTTTATGATGGGAGTGCTTTTCATTGTAGAAGTTGAAACTTACAGGAAAAAGAAACGATAACGCATTTTATCTGGAAAATTAATAAGATTGATTGAGATCAGTGAAAATTTAACTGCTGCCCTACCAGTGCAACCAACCAACCATTATGAAGAAAAAATAGTACAATAACAGACTTAGTCATTTCTTTCCAAATTGCAACACAACAGCTAACAAAAATGGTGTTAGAACAATACTTCCCAAAAAAATCTACATAAATATTGAAAATGTTTAACATTCCCACATTCATTCTGTGTGTGAACTTTTTTTGGTGCTATTAGCCAAAATTTTTTAATTTTTTGATGCTGTTAGCTGTTTCTCTAACTTAACTTTTAGCCTATTTGTGCTAATTTTATTTTAAATTTTTTAAAGTCGGTTTTGTTTTTTAGGATTTTTGGTATACAAAATACAAAATAATATACAAATAAATAAAAGCAAAAATCCTAAAAATCAAAAACGATTTACTTGTGTTGCTGGCATCAATGAAGTTAAGTAATTAACTACATAATAGATGTGAATTCAATTTAGTAATGTAATAATATGCAAAGTAACAAAGTAATGTTAAGGATTATTCTCTACTCTAAAATATAAATTGAAAATAATCGAAAAATTTTAACATAAATAAATAATTAAATGATTTTAGAATTCTTATTTGTAGTGTTAAAAATGTTCATATAAAGACCTTCTACATTAACTTCTTTTTTGAATGATTATAACGAGGTTTCAATGTAGTTAGCTGGTAACTTAGCTGTTGTTTATTTTAATGTATTTTATTTGGGATAAGTTCAACACTATCGGAAATGTGGAAACGAGGGTGTTTATTTTGTGGTTGATATGAATTTATGTGGTTACTAAATTGTGAATGTGTAGAAAATTATATTATCATTACAAATATGTGGTCTCTTGCTATTTTTATTGAAATGTTTAGTTATACAAGCTCATTAAACCAAATCTAATTTTCTTAAATGACAAGTTAGTATATTATTTTTTTAATAATGTGTGCTTAATATATAGAATCACTATAAATTGTAGTTTTATATTAAAAATAAATATTTTGTAATACAGCCCTCTATGAGTCACGATACTGTATAGCACAGATCTTCTTGTTATATACGTCATTTTTACGTTACGTTTTCTGTTTTGCAACTTAAGTTATGATTTAATATAGAGCTGTAATTATAGGTCGATTAGAAAAGTATTATTGAAATTTGTTTCAGTAATAATTTTTATATATCTTCAATTTTTAAACTTAACATATATTTCAAAACAAAAGTAATTATTTGATATACCAATAAAACTATAAATATATATAACTCAACATTTTAGAAATTATAAAATATTAAATAAATATATTGTTAACTCGGGGGTAACGAGACAAAATATTAAAAAACATATGGCCAGTTTTAGCAAATTAAACATATCTTTATATATATAATTCTTCTGTACGTGTGTTGACAGTGAACTGCTCCTAAACGGCTGAACGGATTTTGATGAAATTTTTTGTGTGTGTTCAAGTGGATTCAAGGATGGTTTAGATTCACAATTTGGTTCACTGGATAATGTTTTTTTTAATTATTATACAGTTTTTTGCTATCCATATACATTTATATTAGACATTTAAAATTTATTCATGTTTACTTTGATTTGTTTGAAAAGTTTAAAGTTTCTAAAATGAATTGTTCAACTATCCTGTTGAATTTTTGAATTCGTTGGAATTACCAGGAATGCCACCACATAACTTAAGATTAAAAATTGGCTCACCTTTAATTATGCTGCAGAATTTAAATGCACCTAAGCTATGCAACGGTACGAGATTAGCCATAAAAAAAATTATGGGCAATGTACTTGAAGCTACAATTTTGAATGGCAAATTTGAAGGTAAGGATGTTCTCCTGCCACGAATCCCAATGATTCCTTCAGGCTCACCCATTCCATTCAGACGTCTGCAATTTCAAATTCGCTAGGCATTTGCCATAACTATTAATAAGTCACAAGGTCAAATAATGTCGATTTGTGAGATAGATCTAGAAAATCAGATCTTTTCATATGGCCAATTATATGCGGCGTGTTCTCGCGTTGGAAAACATTCAAGTTTATTTATTTATACTCCTCAAGAATTGACTAAAAATATTGTTCATCAACTCGCATTAAGATGAAATTAAACAAACATTATTGATAATTACGAATTGTTTTTGGAAAAATTGATGTTATTTCAAAATAAAGAATAACAAAATTATAACATTATTTATCTCTCATTTCTTACTTTTTTTAATATCCTAATCGCTTAGTATATCATGCAGGACAACATCTGTCGGGTCCGCTAGTATTTGTATATATATACATACATATCTATAAGAAAACGGGTTATATGTAATGAATTGTATTCATCAAAGATGGACGAAATGACGAGGCAGTAATGGACTTGTGCACCAAAACCGATTTGAGCTCAAACTGTGATATCACAGACTAACACTGTTCATATGCAAATCAGAAAAACCCACCAAAGAAACGCTGTGGTCTACGTACGAAGAATGCTTAAAAGCACGACTCTCTCATTTAAATGAAAGTGAACTAACCTGACAAGGGTGTACCTGCGCCAAACTCTCATTTTGCAGAATGACAGCTCTGTCATGTCGATAAGAAAATGTGCCCCGAAGATCTTAAATCTTTTCCTAGTCAATGATGGACACTGACACAAGAGATGGAGTACAGTATCTTCGGGGCCACAACCCCGACAAATGTCATTATAGCATTATAGTCATTAAGTAGTTTAGCAACTTTGTCAGTTTTGAAGTAAAGAAAAAAATTTCATTACCATATAAACTAGACATTATATATAATGTCTAGTTTATATGGTAATGAAATATCGATTTTTCTTTAAACGGTTCTTATTAATATTTGGACACCAAAACCAATTTACTATAGCCTAAAATATAAGTTAAAACCGCTTTTTAAAAAAAAATTATTTTAAATTATAATATATAAGTATTCTCAAATCTTGAAAATTAAAACTAAAAAAAAGAAAAAGTATTTACCTTTAAATCTCTGTCTTTTTCAGACGAACCTTGTTTTGATACGGAAATAGAAATGGTCCTAAAACATGAAATACACAAAACAGTGCCAAAAATTGTTGTAGATTGCTGTGATATTGTATATGAAAAATATCGTGAATCGTCGGTACCGGTTGAAGGAATATATAGACAGTGTGGCGATTATAATAAAATACAAACTTTGCGATTTCGTATTGATGGCAATGATTACGAATCGCTTCGGCAACCGAATATTGATATTCATACAGTGACAGGAGTATTGAAGTTGTTTTTACGTGAAATTAAGAGTCCTTTGATAAGTTCAAATGAAGCAAAAACATTTATTGGAAAACCAAATCAATGGTGTAAGTACAGTTTAAACAAATTTATACCTAAATAAATAAGAAACAATATTGAATATAAATAAAATTTTAAATAAAATTTTGTTTATAATAAAATATTAACAGAGTTATTTAAATAATAATTAAATTGATAAAATTATTCATAATAAATAATTTTGCATGTCATATATGTTCATTAGAATCTTCTTTCAGTTGTTATCAATTGTAATGAAGATAATACAAGGTCTAGAAAATTGATTTACATAAAGAATTCAAAATTAAGAAAGTCAAATAAAGAAAGTCAAAATTCCAAGAACAATCAATAAAATTATGTACGGATATTTATAAATAAATTTAAATAAGTATTATAAAATACTTGTAGTTAGTATCATTAGTATATTATAGTTTTATAAGTATAAGTATAGTATAAGTATTAGTTTTTTTTACCGGACTTAATGTTGATGATCGATTT
>NC_051846.1:155582713-155645106 GCF_002237135.1 Teleopsis dalmanni | reverse complement strand
TAATATAATATATATATATATATAATATAATATAATATATATATATATAATATATATATAAACATATATGTTTATGTATACACTATATATATGTATGTATATACATATTTGCAGGTAAATTATATAGTATATTAAAATAAATGATCAAAATAATATTTCCAAATATAATTTAAAAGTAAAAAAGAAAAAAAAAAGAAGAAAAATAAAATAAATTAATATAAAATTGTTATTTCAAAATTATATTAATTATACTGAAATTAATGTTAAAATGAGCGAATTTTTGTATGTACGTGTGCTTTTTTGTTTTTGCAGTGCGTTGTATAAGTGCGTGTGTCTGTGCGTTTATGAATGTAATTTAAACACAAAATGTATTTAATTGAAAATAACTAAATAAATAAAAAAAGAAAAATTATTATTTTTTTTATTTAATTGCAGTCAGATATTTAGAGAATAATATATGTTAAACTTCATAGAAATTATGTAATACGCTATAGTAATTATGTTGCCAATTATAATTAACTTCTAATAATAGACAATATAATTTTCTTACTATAATAATTAATAATGGATTTATAAGTATAGTATTTTTACACACCAAAATCTTATTTGACTTTTTGGATAGAGTGACCATTGATGAAATCCTGAGTGTTTGCTATCAGTAATACGAGTGTCAATTTATAACGTTTTCAATAGTTAAACATTGTTTTTATATTTTTGTGGCTTCAAGAACAGCCAGAGCTAAGTTCCCCAGCCAATCGCCGAGTTTGACGAGCAATTGTTGCTCGCAACATCTAATAGGGACTCCACATGTAGAGCCCTGCTAGTTACAACACAACTTTACTCCTTTATATTGAATTATCCGCAAAAGTAACTATTAGGACCGTGCTTTACTTAAGGTATTATACAATGTTTTTCATGCTGAATGTAGATTGTGTATATCAATTTGAAAAAATATATAAAATAATCGGCAAATTTAATAAAACATATATCTTTATAAGGCATTAATTATTTGAAAATGTAAAAAATATAATTTAACAATCAGTTTTTATATACTGCCTTAAAAATAATATAATGAGTGTCAAATAACTTTTTTTATTATTTAATGTGGATATAAGAAAGATTACTATCTGGAATCGTTCCGAAATGATCAAACTTCACAAATATTCAAGAACGCTATTCTAAATTGCCAGTATATGAACGTCATTAAAATAAAAACAATGGATATTTATTTCTGTCATAACATTTAATTATTTACAAAAAATTTTAGTTTAGATTTCATATGAAGTACAGGTTGTAATGAGAAAAAGAGGATCAATTAATTTTTATTTTTTTATGTAAAAAACAGCATTCATCTATAACAAGGTTTATAAAATTGATAATTGCAACATAAATTAATCAATTAATAAATAAAATTAATTACAAACTATATAACTTGTGCTCTTAACGCTAGATTGCTTGGTACATTCACATTATTGTATTTAAGTAATTTAACTAAATTTTGTAGAAACTCTTGTGATATTTTTAATTCATCATCAGCTTCGAGGCATTCATACAGATCTAAAGCTCCTGAATAATTATTTATACTGACAAATTTATTCAATAACATATTGTATATACTTTGTTCATCAATAGTACGAAGATTTCGAGAAGCTCTTGCTAGGCGCATTAACGTCGACACTGCACCCTCCTGTCCCAAATGCTCGCAATTCTTGTGCAATAGTTCTTCATTTATATGAAATTCAGGATTTAACATTAAGCGTCGTAATTGATTATCGGTACCAGATTCAGCGAACGCCAATATTAAAGCACTGTTTAAATTAGTTTGACCGTGAACACTTGTCACAGTGCTTATAACCTCACGCAACAGGGTTTGAGCATCTTCTACATTTATAGCATAATTTTCGAATTCTTTGGAATCAGCGTTCCCCAAACGTACTAACAACGAAAGTATTTCAAATTGTAAAGGAGTATGCCTGTATCTCTGAGCTAACTTCTTAAATTCCTCAATAGCAGATCTTAAATCTCGTCGCAACAAATATTCACGCACAATTGGTCCCAACAGAGTATTATGTATCTTACAATAACCCAATTTTTTTAAAAATTCAAAATTTTCTTTTGTTATGTTTTCTTCTTTAGCCAAAGGAGGTGATATCTGGGCGGCAATATTTGCCACATTTGTAAGGAAATTCCAGACATTTTTAAGAACATAATCACCACCAAAAATTTTTTGAGTTTCCGAACGTTGCTCTAGTAATTTTTTAGCAACATCAAGTTCACCATCGTGTACTAACAAAGCAGCATAATCAATTATTTTGTGTTCGTCAATTTGAAAACCTATATTATTTAAGTAAATTTATAGGTAATTGTATTGAAATTAAATAGAAACAAAACATACCTGGGAATGTCTTCTTCAGTTTCTCCAATTGCATTTTTGCTTTAGGTAAGTCTTTTAATTTAATGTACATGTCGAAAACGCTAGCCAACATACCTGGACTAATGTCTACATTAAGTTGATCACATTTCGTCTTTATTTCTAAAGCACGCTCTAGACGATTATCACGTACACATAACTGCAATAAACGTCTTAATACACCTCGAGTATTTAATTTTTTGGTTTCTAATTCAATTAAATGACATTCAAGCTCATCTAGTGACATATCACGAGGATGCTTTGCAAATGATGATGTTCTTAAATCAAACGATTTTTCGCTTTCATCCGATAATATATAATTTTTGTTAGTCATGTCTTTTAATGTCTTCTGTATTTCTTCTGCTCTATGATCGTTCTCAAATTGTTTTAGATATGATTGTATAACGTTTACTGCCGTAGGAGATATTTTTAAATTGTGTTTATGCATTTGTCTTATAAATCTTAGAAACTCTAGGGCATCAGTACGTATACGTCCTTGTGTTGCAAGCATACGAATTAGTAATTGTCCTATAATATCAACTTTTGGATTTTCATTTCTATTTAATAAACTCGAAAGCATTTTGGCAAATTGAAAATATCGTTTCTTTGCACGTACATTGGCAGTTTGTTTACTTAAAGTTGGAATCAGTTTGGTCATATCAAATTTTGATAGATATAATTCGGATAGCTCGAATACTTCTTCTAATTTGTCTTGAGTTATTAGATATTCAATAATGATGGGCATGATATGAGATGATTTCAAGCCAGCATTTTGCAATAATTTTATAGCTTTAGCTGGCTCGTTAAGCATAATAGACAATTTGGGTAAAATATACTGAATGATTGTATCCTCATCGCATGTTACCTGTAATGTCGACATAATCTTCAGAGTACGTATTATTCCACTTTCGCCATGTTTGCGAAAATTATGTATAAGTAATGGCCAAAAATAATGTGGACGTAAGGGTTCTTCTGTTGATAAGGATTTAAAAAATTCAACCGCGACTGGTGGATTTCGCTTCATTGCTATTTCTGTTGCAACATGCAAGGCGCGTTCATTTTTTCCACTGTCCTTTAATAGCTTCGAGGCTTCAATTATACCTTCAGTTTCATGTCGTATTGCAAACATATGATGAAGGAGGAAATTTCCAAATGTGTCTGTGTTTTGATTTATATTAAACTCCGGATTTGGTAAAGTAGAAATTATTTTCAAAACAACAGGTAATTTTCTAAATTAAAATTGATTAAATTAAATCATTTATTTTATATGTTCAACTTACTTATTGTGAATCATTTCAATGCATACACTTTTTAAAGCTGTCGGTACCTCGGGCCCTATTAAATCCAGTTTTGGAATCTCTAATATAAGCTGAGAAATAAATTCTAAATCAAAATCGAAGTCCACGATTAAACAAGACCTCAGAATATTGAATATCTGAGCTGCACTAAATTGGCCGTGATACTTATGTAAAATTTCTTTTGCTTTAGGAATATCATTATTCTCTAAATGAGCAATAATAAGCATAGTTTGAGTTTCACTGCTTGCAGACAGTCCAGCTGCAGTCATGCTATCTAAAATTTTGTAGCTGTTATTTATATCAAAACTGCGTGCATGTCCAAGTATTAAACTATTAAAATCCGCCTCAGCTAAAGCAAAATTTTTGTTACGCATTTCAGTTAAAATTTCTAATGCCTGTTGAATATTGCCACTCTCACAAACTATCCTTAAAAGCTTGGAATACAAGTCTGGTGTGCTGGTGGTGCACCCATTTTCTTCATACTCCTGCAATATTTGACGAAAATTTGTCAAAGGTACGCGATTATCTTTAAAAATTTGTAATTTTATATGGCATAATTCTTTGTTAATGTGGTTTCGAGTTTTTAAGACATTCCATAAACGTTCAAAGAATTCCTTTCGAACTGCAGTATTTTCAGTTGGCATACGTATTGGATTACATAAGGTTAGCAAGAATTCTATTTGTTCCTTCGACAATTTATCATCGCGTTCAACACTTTCTAATAATTCGTTCAACGTATCTGCTTTAACGTAGCCATTTATTTGATAATATGAATTTAATGAATTAAATAAAGTTTCGGCTTTTATTTGAGGAGAAGATTGGTTGAATTCTGCATTTGTGCAGTACTTGGAGTTATTTACAATTATTGTTGTTGCCGGTAAACAAAAATTTATTGCATTAGATGACTTTTTTTTTGTGAATAATGTTATTCTTTGTGACAAGGTTAAACGTCTTGTGGAATATAAATAATTTAGTTTTGTTAAGTTTTTTAATAAATAATGCGGTTTCATTTCGAAATTTTTAATTTATGTTTTTATATTCGTTTATTATCACTAAATTTCTACCAGCTGATAGTTTTTAATTTGCAATTTAAAGTGATTTCATGATGTTGCCACATTCCTTAAATAAAGTATTATTTGTTTAATTACTAACAACACAAGAAACAGATGTGGTTTAGACAAATTAGTATTTTTAATAATAGAGATTTTTTTTTGTAAGCATGGCGCAAAAGAACAAATAACAAAATGGAAACTTTGTTAAGCTGATATATGCAAAACACGTAATAAAATTTAAAGACAAATTTCGAAAATGAATAATAATTCTGCTTTTTAGTTAAGCAATTTCAAAAAGGTTGGACTAAATAAGCCAGCAGTGTTGTTATTTCATATATTATTTTTAAAATAAGCAGTAAAGACCTAATAATAAACGATAGAAATTTAGACGTAGGTCGGTAATCGAGAGAGTGATAAAATGGCAAATGTCTGGACTTCCCTTTAAATTTATTTCCTTTTTTTATTTCATTCATTTCTTTAGTATATGTAATTTCATTGTCGTAATGTAGATGTCAGTACTGACTTAAGTCATGCTTAAATTATCAATTTTGCTTACATATCTTAACATATCTCAAATCTGGGTCCTCGATCAAAGGGATATTTTCAGCAATTGAAAACAGATGAGCTAACCAGAAAGGATTCTTCAGGACATCACCCGGATCACCTAAACAATCTGGACAAATCGTTAACATCATGTAAATTATTACTGTATACTTTCTGTGGTGAACTTTTTATTAAAAGACGAGAAGACTTGGCGATATGTAGGCATCTGTATGCCATTTGGCCAGATTTCCAGTAAAAAGAAATCCAATACTCTTATTGATATGCTCCGTAGAGATATCAGTCTTATAATAAGTTTACTTACAGGTCATTGCAGATTAAGAAACCATGTTTAACATGAATTTAGACTGAATCTCTACTTTAATCATTCCTGTCGCACTGTGGTATAGACGATGAAAATGCCCGTCATTCACTTTGTCTTTGCCCACCTCATACACAGCCGATACTTGTCCCTTTAGGAGCCCTCTGCTTTGAGCATCTTGATCAACTACAAAACCTTCCAATAAACAGCACTCTAACCATCGCTAAAAGTTTTAGGTGGTTTTGAACTCCAAGTTTATTATTGATTATTGATTGGGCAGCAATCCAATAAATCAAAGTAATTTTATTTTTTATATTGATATCATAATAATAACTTGTGATTTAACACTTCAATTTTATATATTTTCAATAAAAAATTTATATATTTATTTTTAAAGCATTTATTTTAACTTTGAGAAGCTGTTTGAATATATAAATTTACTTACCAATGAATAGAAAATCAGTTTATGATTGTTTTTACATATACAATAAATACTTATTATATACATATTATGCATTCAATTTATATCATATCTCAGACTTTAACTACTGCATAGACTAATATATCAGCCAAGTATTTTTTTTTTTGCTCAACTGTATATTGAAACTTATTTCACTAATCAACTTTTAAAGTATTCATTGATTGAATAAGCCTACACTGAATGCACCCATCCTATTTACTATTTTTATTTTGTAAACAACGTGTGTGACACGAATTTCTCTTGTACAAATGTTCAAAATATAAAATAATTAAAAATTATATAAATAAAAATCAAAATGAACTTTAATTTATTTTTGATATTGTGTTAGTGTTTTGGTGAATAAATATATTTATAATTAATAAAAATTTTAGTGGTAAGTCAAAATAACTGTTTATTGTATTAAATAACAAATCCTAACATATTAAGTAACAATAACTAGAAATATTTTTCAATTTGAAAATAATAAGAATTTACCAAAATTAAGTTAAAACTTTTAAATACATGCATACATAACTTGTTTTGTATACATTTTAAACACATATATGTATGTATACATATCCTCCTCCTTAAAAAATAAACAACAGCGTGTTTTGGTTGTTGTTGTTGCAAGCGATCACATGTTTTCGTCTTATGTTGTGCGCCATTATGTAAAGGAATCTAAGGCATTTCTTCTACTCAAAATTGTCACATTGGGTTCTGCAAAGGCAATATATCAGAATTAATATTCTTAATAAGACTTGTTAAATACTTTAAATACTTTTGATATTAATTATATGACGAAATTGTAAAAACATATTAGTTCATTCATATTCTTATTTTAAGCTTTTCTTCTCCGTTATGCGGTCAAATCTGTTGAAGAAATAATTATGATTTTAATCGTTGGACATTAGATATTTTTATATCCAAATGGTGCAACATATCTTGATTTTGAAATTTTGTGTATAGAATGCATTTTATGTAATGCTAATCAGATGTTAACTAAATAAAATAATTGTAATTGTTTATTTTAACAACTGAAAGTCATGTTAAAATGACTTTGATATACATACGCATAAACGTGATGTGTATACATACATATGTATATGTGTAAATATAGGTGGTTCGTTAACAAGTTAGAAATATTAACCTTCGAAAAGTAACATGTGCTTGTGATATGATCTCGTTTAAATCGCTGATCAGTGCTGCAGATAATTGCAAATATAAATACAGTTTAGTCTTTGAACGCGAGCTTACAATCTTTTCTTAAATCAACATAATTAACTGGAAAATTATTGTTAATTTGCCTTTTAAAATTGTCTCTAAAAATCAAAAAATCCACTTAAAATCAAATTTATATTCAAATTTAAAAACCCAATAAAAATAGAAATTATAGCAAATTATAGTACAAAAATCGGAGGTTATAAATTATTTTTAATCAATTGTATTAAATGTACCATTTAAAATTGGTTTTTAATCAAGTCTTTAATCATTTTGATAATATATGAATTATTTGCCAAAGGCGTAGATAGACAAATAACGGCGTTATATCCACCTTTTATATTGTTACAAAAATACAGTCAAACTTCCATAACTCGAAGTACTATTTCGAAAGAAACTAGAATTACATTTTAAGATATTTATTTATTTATTTGAAATCGAACACAGCACAGAAGTTATAGGTAAGTAATAATATTTAGAAATTAGGGTTTGGGGTTTTTTAATTTTTTTTATTTTTAGTAAAAAAGATTCCAATTTACCCAAAGCCTTATAGTGATCATCAGTTGTAGTGTCATTCGTTTGCAAATAAAAATTTAGATATTTGAATCAGTTTTCTACTTCATTGTTGGAAGGCTGATGAACAAAATCATCCACCGTACGCTTATCATTACTTTCCGTTGCGCTTAGAATCGGATCTATTTATTCAGAGCACAATACAATCGTTAAGAGTAGCATTAAAAGTTATTTTATTTACTTAACTTTTACATCAATTCATGGTCTTCATTAATGTTATTCAAGAAAACGATTCTGTTGCGATAACTACACTTTAAATTTTGAATTACTCCCTGATCAAGCAGTTGCAATTTAGAGGTCATATTCAGCGGAAGAAATGCCAATTCTATTTATTTGCCGAAATGCCAGCGACTGGCATTTGGACAAAGAAGCAACATAAGAAAGAAAAAATTAAACATTTGGTTTGGAAAAAGGGACTACCCGTAAGACTAAAATAGATTCATACTTAAAACAAATATTCGACTTATAGAATGCACTTTCCCATATTACTATTGGCACGTGACAATATATTTATTCAATTTTTGGAGAAATTCGGATTATAGAAGTCCGAGTTATGGAAGCAGAATTGTATGTAATTTGCTCTCTAAAACCCTGTTGCACTCTTTTTGGTTCGAGTTATAGAAAATTCAAGTTATAGAAGTTAGAGTTATGGAAGTTTATCTCTGTTTGTTTGTACTATCATCCCTTCCATTTAGTACTCAATAAAATAAGCTTTAAGTTTTGTCAACTTTGGCACGACTACAGTAAACACTATATAAAAACGAATTATTACATACATTATTTTTATTAATTTTTAGGGATATCAAAACAATGAAAAGCGAATATTGCAAGAAATGATTTTTAATTTTATTAATTTGTATAAATATCTTAAAACATCATAAATAAATAAATAATCAAATATATCTATAATCTGATGCCTTTTTCTATAATTTGTATATTATAATAGAAAACTCTTTTTTAAGGTTATTTTATTATGTGTTTGTTAAAATATTACGAAATAACTACAGATTAAACTTACAACAAAAAATGTCAATACCTCTGCTTCTGTTTACCTTAATCACTACCCTACCAATGCATCTAATTGCCAATATATATATCTTCTAACAATATCTATTTTAAAAGTGTCCTGCTAATTTTGGACTCCACCTTATATATTTCTATTTAATGCATACTTTTATAAGAAGAAGTTTTACTATTGGTTTCAGGTTCGTGCCATTGACATTTAATATACTATTTCGAGTTTCAGTTAATAACTTTAATTTAAATATCTTTATTAATAATGTAAAAAAACCGTTCTAATAGTGTAGTTTGTATGGTAGGTGTAAATTAGGTTAGATAGGAGTGACGACTTTGTATTCAAAGCTTAGTTAAGCTTAAATAATGGCTCTTTGTAAAACCATGAATTAGCGTTGTTCATACGTAGACTAGAGATCAACGCTCGAGCAACGATTACTCTATTCAAGCGAAAGTTAGTCAACCTGACAGCTCTATAAACCTGGCCTGGCCAAGTCCCTAATTTTTCAGAATGACAATTCTGTCAGATCGGCAAGGAAAGCTGCTCCAAAGATTTTAGATCTTCTGCTATCAAATGATGGACACTGATACATGAGGTGGAGTACACTCAGATATTTTTGTTTAATTGTTTACTTGGCCGTTGCAAGTGGAATACAAAAATCATGAAAATGGATGTAAGCTAAGTGGGCAAACTCGTCATCTAGGTCACATGTGAGTTGGGTCTGTTGGTACACCAACACGACTAGCTAGCTCTTTAAGAAAAGTCCAGCATTCTCAAATTGTTTAGAATTTGGCTATAGATCCTATTAGAGATTTAATGGCAGCTTGACTGTCCGATTATATTATGATATTTACATCTGGGATCTTGTTGCGTAGAATCCATTTTATTGCGAAGTGAGTTCCATTACTTGTGTCTGGAAAACACTGCAATGGTTTGGTTATTGAAGTGTACACACGTATGTTAAAATTTTTTTCATTCATTTAAGCTACGTGGATATTACTTTGGTTTGTATGTCTCACAAGAGATATTTTACGAACATTTTCAGATCAAATATTTAAATTGTCCATATTAATTAGAATAAAAACGTCTTGGAAAACGTAACATATACTTTTCCTATCATATTTACAATATAATATGAAAGCTTTATAATTCGCAATGTCACATACCAAAAAAAAAAAATTTTTTAATAGAGGTTCAAAAAAGAAATAGAGGTTCAAAAAATGGGTATAAAAATAAACTATGAAAAGACCAAATACATGTTAATCTCAGCCACACTAAATGTCCAAATACAATCAACAAATATATGAAAAAGCAGCGGTTAAGATGAGTTGGACATGTGACAAGAATACCGGATATGAGAGTACCACTTAAAATTTATTAGAACAAAGTAGGAACCAGCAGAAGAAGAGGGCTGAGAAGAGAAGAGAAAACAGAGAAGAATGGAAGACTCTTGTTAAACAGGCTTACGCCCTATATAAACTATATAGTCACGGACTATGATGATGATGAAAGCTTTATTTTTTAATTTTAGTATCCTTTTTCTAGAGCGGTCTGCGCTGGTTGTCCTTTTTTTATATAATATATAAGTAGGTTACAGTACTTAAATCTTTTTTATATTGTTTCTATACGATTTTACAAAGATTTAAAAATATGTTTATACGTATTTTAAGTATAAATATAGGTAAAAAACATTTATTTTCTTTCATTAAATTTTTAAATGAAATTTTTAATTTTATTGAATTCTTTTAAAAATATTTCCGAAATAAAAATTAAGCAGTTTGGTAAAGTTTGTATTGAAGTATACAATATGATGGCTAATATTTATAAATTTTTTATAGTTTAAATTGCAACGATCAATTTCTGATCGTTTTTTTTTTTTTGTTATTATTAATTTTTTTCTATTTATTTTTATTTTGTGTTCGCTATTTTAAATTGAATAAAAAAACTCTTCAATAACAGCAGGTTAACAAGGTAAAATTAAAAATATTTTATGCTTACATATAATAGAATAGTAATTAAAGTATATCTTAAAAATCTCAGCGCTCTGGTGTGGAACCAAGTAATTTCTACTTGGATCCGAAAATCTCCGTTCATCGATGTAAATTGAGCGTAAACAATTCTCGTTGATTTTCATTTTTATTACTTTTTTATATTATTTTTATATTGTGCTCACTTTATATTGTGCAAATTCAAATGCGTTTGTATTCTTAAAGTTTAAGATACAAAAACAAATAAATTGCACCAGCAATTACAGCTAAACAATTTCTTTGAACAATAAAAAGATTTCAGTAGTGACATAATAAGATTGACGTATCACTTTTTTCGATATAAGAATGAATGAATGAAATTCTTGTTGTTGTTATTACTCTTTATAGAAATGATTTTTAATAAGATTTTAATATATAGTTTCTAAAACCCATTACTGATTATTGAGTTAACTGCACATTTGTTAGAGTAGTATATACATGTTGATAGTATAGCTAGCGGTGGTGGCATGAAGTCTCTTGGTGTTAGGAAAAAATATTTTATTGATACCTTTTCTTATTACATAATTATATAAAGAGGTTGTCAATTCAATCTTTGTATATTAATTAAGTTTATAAAGAGGTTTTTCGAACAATAGTAAACTACAACAACAAAAATTCATTTTATATTATTTTAATTAATTGAATTTTTGGCTGACCATACAGCTGTTTCGAGTACTGCCAAATACCTATCATCAATGGTTTTAGAAATAATTTTTGTATTCTTGTAATTATTCGTAAATAATTTTTAGAGACTGTATGTACCAGGAATCGAACTCGGGTCTTGCCAAATTAGAAGCTCAGAGTCAGCGAACCTTATCTTTATATATATTTATTTTTTCATGCCCTCTACTTTGTACTGTATCTGTCAACAAATCTCACAAAAATTAATAAAATTTATTTTAGTGTAAGTTTTTCGAAACGAATTACTAAAGCCATTTTTACTATTAAAATGTTTAGCAATAAATTTAACCCATTTATAGATATTAAATAATAATAACAAAGGTCTCAATATGTTTCGTCCACTACTGAGAGCACTGTATGTTAGGTTATGTTTATAGTGTAGGTTATTAGTTTCGATAATCCTGATATCGCATTACTGTTTCAGTGATATATGTTAAATAAAACCGTTGTCCAAAGCGTTATGTGATTAGTATAATTTGTGTGAATATAAGGTTTAATGATATGGATTATTTTAAAATTGTTAAACATGTTGAACTTGTGACAACTTACTACAAAAGTGGTGTTAATTTGTCTCATCATATACTATTCATTTATATGGTTCATCTTTCGCTTAGTAGATACATCCACAAAAAAAAATTCACATTTGGGACAGTAAGAATCCAAAAGTATCTGACGAAAGAAGATTTTATCCATTAAATGTCACTGTATTATTTAACTGTGGTGAACAAAATTTTGAAAACTCTTAACAATAAATAGAAAATATTTTCTATTAATTTGTAATAGTTTTTTTATTCTTTTAATGGTCACATTTTTGTAAATAAAAAGCAAATAATTATGTTAAATTAACAAAGAGCATTGCAAATCAGATTTATAGGTTTTATATATATATGTTGTGATTATTGAATTTAACTAATTTTTTAAATAGTTTTGAAGAATGTTAGTTAGTTGTGAAATAAGTTTTGATTTAAAATTATGATTAGAGCAAATTGTGTGTTTACGTTTCACAAAAGTAAGAGCAATAAAAACGGTTAATTACTTATCGGGATCCAGCGATCGCGAATGACCACGTCTACGTGAGAACGTACGCAACAATATATATATAGTAGTGCAAATATATTATAGATCAAGTTGGCAGAGCAAATTTTGCTTAATTTAAAAATGTTTATATTTTTAAATCAGAAAACAGATTTTTTGGAATTCGAAAACTAAACTAGGTTTGACTGGACGATTGAATTTGTTGCTAAGAAGTAAACGACATCAAAACTAAGCAATTGCATTTCCACTATTAAAATTCTACAAATATTATAGATGATATTCGTTAATTATATTATGTACAAATCAGCAGTTAAACAATAAATTTATATATATAACTATAATTACATTGTAGCATTTTTTATAAACAAACAAAATTAAAACATGTTTTATAAAATCTAAACAATTTAATAGTATTTGATTAATACCACTACTAACCAGAGTTTCGGTAATCGTAATAATAATAAATTAATTTATAAAATAAATAATTAATAGATTTTGACTTCAATTTTTATACAATTGTATAACTAACCAGTTATGACTTTAAAATGGAGTTCAAACATCTATCTATATTTATTATAAACATTATTTCACTTCACCTGTCGTTTAGAATTGTTTGTTTTTTAAGAATATTGAAGTTTACGCGAATAACGTATAGGGTTGCCCATTTAATATAATATAATAACTCATTTTCGATTCCAAGAAAATACATAAGAAAATAAGATTTTTTTCAGGTTCTTTTCTTTTGATATTATATGAAATAAAATGTAATTTTTTATATAATCAATTTAGGAACGGTGAAATCTTATTTTTCAACTGCTACTCTCTTAAGTTATTATTGCATTCCTAATATATATATTAATATTATTATTGCTTGCCGTTCCAACAGCACTAGAAAATCCCAGACAAAAATGAATTCGAGATTTCATTCCAAATTAAAGAAACAAAAATATAGTTGTATGGTTAGGGCTTTATTATACAGAAAGACATGCTCACGAGAATAAGGTTGATAGAGAGATAGAAAGAACTTTTGATATGAATTTTCTCACAGTATCGAGGCTATCCTCGACTATCGATTATGATATGACTCTCTGTATAACATGCCTTTTAATCATAACCAAAAATAGTGAAAAATGGCAGCGACCATTCGCCATATGACTGTTTGTATAGCATGGATTGGGTACACCATTGAATTGGGTGTATGATCAGTTAAGAATTCAATTAACTAAAAATAAATTTTTTTTTTTAAATTACTATTTAAAAACCATTCTACAAAAAAATGCTTATGGTTTTACAATTAATCACTGGGATATCAAACGTTCTAAAGAAACTATACATTGTTCTGGTATTTCATTAGCTATGTTTGTTGCTTATTAAAATATCTCTAAGACATTTTTTGTGTTGTCATAACTACGCCGTATGTAATATGCTAACTTATGAATAACTCTTGTACTCGCAATCACTAAATGCACTTAAGAATAACAAAATAAATTTTTATCTTTGGATCTTATGTAATTAATATTTACTAATATTCAATTTTGTGTACTTATTTTTATCACTTTAACATAGTATGTTTGCAGCTGAGGTTTTTTATAGTTATTAGTTTATTTAAATGATGGAAAACTGACCAATATTATTATAAATATGTTAAATTGTATTAAAAATGTTTGTTTCGACTGATCTGATAAATTATGGGTATATATGGGAATATAAAATATAGATTTACTATATTTTAATAAATATTTTTATATATATTTAACAGATAAATCCTAAATCCTTTGATCCTACTCTTGGCTCTATTGCTTATACTATGTTCAGATAGCAAAATTTCCTTAATTTCGTAAAAATGAAATTAAGGTATACCAAATTAAGGAAATCATGTTTTTGTTTACAAATCGAATGTTAAAAATAACATTCTCCAAACATCATTTGTATATGGGAAATTTTAAAAGTTAATTATTATAACTATAAAGGATGGTATTCAGTAGTTTTATTAAATTTAGTGGATTTCAGGTAAATTATGTAAATTATTAATTTTCACTCTATTTTGAATTAATAACAGTTACAGTTCTTTCTCTATATTCAAATTTAAAAATTTGCACTACTTTCAAAATATTTCCAAAATATTTTATTGAAGTCAACTGTCAAATTTATCTTTTGCTAAATTTGTATTATGCATAATTGCATTTGAAATGTACAAAATAAAGTGTGTCTGAACATAGTATAAGCAAAGTTTTCGAAGTGCAACTTTTTTGTCAAACATTAGTTAGTTTAAATTTAAGTTATATTCAATTTAAAATTTTTATTATTAAACATCAATGTAAACATCTTAAAAACTCTATAACAAAATGCAAACTTTGGATTTGGTTGGCAACCCATAAAATTTGATGTTTTTGTTTATTTTTTTATTTTCATTATGTCTCACATGATTAAATGTATAAATGCATGAGGAGTATCTTATCTCTCAGCATTGTTAGTTTACTCATTTGTCCTACATTTTTCTATTATAAATACGCATACAAAATAAATAAAAAAATACAAGAATACAACTTGTTTTATAATAATACATGTATATGTTTATTTTTTAAAAACATATGTATGTACATATTTAAAAAATACAAAATAACATTTATACTACATTGAATTAATATAAAATAGAAAGATTTAAAATCTGATACTGCAATTTTGTATGGCTAAAAATATATGTGCTTCTATTAATAATAATACATTTTTATTTTTAGAAGGCGATAATTATTTAAATTGACCCTGTAATAAATTTTATATTAAAACCTTAATTTGCAAAGGATTTGAAAATATTTTTTTTATACACCGTTAAATACAAAACAAAATATGTCAACAAAAAACCGGCCGGAGATAATGTTTTTCGGAAGAATGCAGGTTAAATGAGAAACAGAAAATGGCAACAGCAACAAAAAATAACCAAATTTAAAAATGTATCTGCGTATTTGATATCTTTTTTTGTGAGATATCATAAATACTCGATAGACTGAGAATGTGTTGGAATGTAAAACAGAGTACAAAACTTTGAAATTTTAAGAGCGCAACTCAAAGAGTATTTAGTCGCGCATAGCAGCGTAAATACTCGATACTCGCATTTTGTTTTAAATTTTTATTCCCGCTGATTTTTTTATTTTGTCTGCAAGTGGAAAGGAAAGTTTTGATTTGCGTTATATGTGCGTAAATACGTTTACGCATACTTTTATAGATATGTGTTTTTATTCTTAATAATTTGGAGTTTTCTAGTTTGTTTACTGTTTGTGTTTGGAGAATCAGCATAAAAATTTAAGAGAGCCTTGTGTGTGCAATGAAGAGTACAATCGTTTGTTTATGCGAGAATATGTATTTGTCATTGTTTTCAGTTTTGTTGTTATATAAACAAAATGTGCTTAGCTCATAAATGAATGTGCCATTAATCTAAAAATAAAAATAACCTTAAATTTACTCATTGTTGATGCACTTATTTAGTTAAATTACATTAAAATACTTAAATTTTTAAAAACCACACTTTAATAAATATAACGCTTTATAAGTGCATTGAATGACCTGACCACATTTTCGCTTCAATGTATTTTCTTTTGTATACTAATATAACTGTATATTTTTACTCAATTGTACGTTTATTTGACTTTAATTTTGTTTACGTTTTGCGTACTCATTTATTACACATTTTCTGATGTTTGCTCTTTTAATTTTGCCGCATCATGCTTATTTAGCTGACTAAAGGTAACCTCACTATACTACCATTAACTAAACTCCTCTTCTGAATAAATTTCAAAAAATGTTAGATGCTTTTTTTTTGTCAATATATATATATACATATATCATTTAAACTTAAATAAATATATATAAATAAATTAAAAGACAAATACATTTACACGTAGCAGCTCTTAAAAGTGTGAACTACTATGCAATTTTTTCAAGTATTAAGAAAAAGTTTTTTCTTTTGTTGATACCATAAAATTAGATAGATGTAGTATATAGTATGTGTTTGATATGCATTCATTTCTTTAACGAACTGTAAAACTTTCATTCCCTCATTATCTGGCAAGGCTGTCATTTAAGTTGTTACTATATTGAGCACGCGCATGTAATTATACAATATTATTGGACAGTGCAAAAAAAAAATTGTTATACATATTGTTGCCGTTTTCAAGAAGAACTGTATCCGTATAAATACAATCATAAAAAATATATATTTAAATATATATATATAGTTCTGATTTATTATTTTATTATATTTAATTTTACTTATTATTATTTAAAAAAAATAAAATTATTATTTTCAAAAAGTTTATGTGGCTCTGGGACGTAGAGCCGGCCATACATGAAACCAAATTTGACTGGTTTCTTTTGTTTTTGTTGTAGCTCGTGAGATTTTTTGCTGTAGTATTTTTTTGGAACATACGGGACAACGGCATATAGGCGTTGTAATTGACGAGAAGTTCCAGGATGTAGAGCATTGATTTCTTTTAGATATAATTGGTTCCTGCTCGACAATAGATTTGTGTTTAAAATGAATTTAAGTGGCACACAATAATAGCAAAGTTATGTTTTTCGTTTGCTGTAATAAATCGACTTGACCAGTTTTAACACGTATTTTGAAAAATAGTAACGTTTCGATTTGTAAGATCTTAGACTTAGTGTTGGTAAAGATCTCAATAAAAGAAAGTCATTAAAACAGTACAACGGCGCCAAGCTCAGTAGTAACAAAGCAGAAGTGAGGCACTTTCATCATCTTTTTAATAACTGCGACATGAATGATTAAACGGAAGATTCATTCTTTTAGTATGATTCCCTATTCGGCTATGTTCCGTCAACAAACTTATCTTAAGACTCATATCTTTGAAGGGTATATTAATGAGTGCACTGGATTTTTTCTTGTAAGAACGCGGCCAACTTAATATGTCTGCATATCATTTAGTCTTCCCATCTTTTATTATATATATTATATTTATTTTATTTAGTCAAGCTTTTGTACTAACTGCTTAAACATAAGGGGTCTAAAAACTGCTCTTACGAACTTCTGTATACTGTTGCAGAGCTAACAATCTTATTATCTTTTTCTTTTTTTTTAAAGTAGTGAATGAGTGTTAGATGTTTTGTAAAATCTTATCACCAGTACTTATCGCTGAAATAAAATTTTTTATCTTAATTTGCATATTTAATGCTCACAATGTTCAATGTTCATAAATATTTTTCTATTCTCTCCATTTATGCCCACATTTTTATTTTGGAAACTGTGATAATGACTGCTCTACCTACTAGTGACACTCTTTTGGTGTTTTGAATTTCGGAATATGTTCACTTATTGAAATCACTTAAATTAATGACGTTTTGTTAGACATTTTGAATATTATTTTTATAGCTGTTAATATGCTTAAATGCGGGTTACAAATATCATTATTCCTATTCATATTTATATTTTTTCTATAAAATGATATCTAACTTACTTTATCGTAGATAAGAATCAATTTGAAGATTATACATCTTTCCGTATCACTAAGGCCCCTGACTACAGCTGACCCTGACTAACTTCTAAATAAACTAAAAGTTAATAGTGGTTGTTCAGTATTAACCAGTATTATCTAAGTATAATTTGGGATAGATAACTAGGTACATAAGTTTTTTAAATGTTTCAGTACATATCCGTGAGATGTACTAACTTTAGGTATAGTATTATACCATTTTGATTTATAAGATTTTGCTTGTTTACTTCAACCATATGTTTAAAAAAAATTAAAAATATTGTAACTTATTTGAAAAAAAAAAATTAAAAATATTGTATCTTATTATAAAAAAAGTAATTAAAAATATAACTTATTTTGAAAAAGAAAAAAATTTAAAAATATTGTACCTTATTTTGAAAAAAGAAAGAAAATTAAAAATTGTTTTAAAAATCAATACAACACGTGTTTCAAATAAAATAAATTCAGTGAAACGGCAACAGTGTCAGAAGTATAACTTTTACTACTCATACAGCTCAAATTAGCTTTAATCCATATACATATTTAGAATTTTTGTTTAAGCACAATACACACATACATAACAAAATAGAAAACTAAAATAAACAAATGGAAAAACGTGTACAATTTCTATATATTTTTAACACTTTAATTAGATAAATATTCATAGATATGTAAACTTTTTTCAATAGTTGCAGTAATTTAGACTAACCTAACAATTCATTGTATAATATTTACTATAAATTACTATAAATCAATGTTCAATAATACTGGTTGGTTGATGATGAAATTTTTGTTCTAATTAATTCTTAACGTTTTTATTTAACTGAAACTTTTATATATGAGATATGTATTTTCAGATTTTTAAGCAATGTATTTAACTGTTTCTTTTGCATGCTTCACTTATTTTATAACTAAAAAAGATAAGATTATAAAATTATTCTTTTTATTATTAGTTGTTGATGTTGTTTTGTTTGTATTCGCAGCAACAATTACACTTATTTCTCTTTTATTTCTCTTACCATTTTACTCTCACCATCTCTGCTCATCAATTAGTGTATAGTTCAGTTCATAATGCTCTTCGTTTTATTATTGGCTCCCATGTGGTATGTGGTAGTTTTATTAAATTATTGTAAAGATATGGTTTGGAAAATAATACAAAATCGAATAACCATCAGAATCAAAGAAAATAGCAACAACATTAGCACTCTGAGTGTCTCTTCATTTTTCATATCGCAAACAACGTGTTTTTTTTCTGCTGATGTTTGTTTTTTTATTTGTTATTTTTTCATTGGTGTCGTGGAGGAGATGTTGACGTCGTAATTTGTTTTGTGCCTTTCGACCAGACGGTTGGATTTAATTCGACTGGCCTCATCTATTTAAAGTTAAAAAATATATTTTAGAAGAAAAGTATAAATTTATGTAGAAAAAAAATTTACATAATAACATATAAATATAAAAAGTTATAAGCAATGTAAAAAAATTTTAATATGTTTTTTCACAATAAAGAAACATTTTATTTTTTGTGTACTCATTGTTATTAAAATCAAGTTTTTTTTTATCTGTGCAAAAAAAATAAAAAAAATTGCAAATTTATTAATGTTTAAAGACAAAAACAAAAAACAAACAGCGAAAAACCAATTTTAATAACATCAAAAACAAGTGCATAACAAAAGTAAAAAATAGAAACTTCGCAGCAATTAATTAATGTGAGTAAATAAAAATATACAAACCCAAATATACATACACATTTATGCATATACAGACAGGTATATATTGTAAACCAACAACAACAAACTTTATATTGAAAATTTAAGTCGAACCTGCAATAATTAATATTGCCTTTATTGTTTTTAAAATAAAAAAATTGTGCCTAATACAGGGTTAGTTAGCTAAGTACGGTGAAATAATGTGTAGTTTACTCAATCGTCTTATACAAGTATTTAAATACAAATGTGTGTAGCTATGTGTGTATAACATATATATGTATATAATAAATATTTGCGCTGCCCAAATTGTTATAAATTTTTAATTATTTTAACGAACCTTATATGTGTGTAATTTTATAATAAATCTATAAAAGTTTTGGTATTTTTTTTCTGAATATCTAATTTCTTTAATAGAATAGAATTTGGTGCTAGTTTCTATTATATATGTATATATAAACTGCTAAATGACAAATTTTATGCAATCATTCTTACACACAAGTAATATGTGTATGTTCTTTTCTATTATTCTGTTCAGCCGTGCTCAAAAGTTCTATTTTCAATTAGTCAAACACCCATGTGAGCATAAAAATAAAACTGCAAGTTGTTAAAAAAAAAACGAAAATTTTAAAGGAAAAAGGAATTTTGTACATTTAGTTACCATTTATTTTACAAGTTTTAAAAATGAAAAAATGTTTGAAAATTTTCCTGTGACTAATATTTACATAAATTTATTGAGCAGAATCAACCATTTTGACGGCAATCCACTAATGACATTATGGTTATGTCATTTCGCTCACCGTAGCTTTTGTAAAGCTTAACAGCTGGTGTGTCAAAATTTCAAGAATTGCTTCAAATTATGTTAGCACGCCTACTTTTATCCGTTATGCATTTTCCAATTTTCTAAATGATAACGAAAACAGTGTGGTTTGATTTATTCCTTTTCATTTAAAAACACTTATTGAGGGAAGTGTTGTTGTTTAATTTACCATATAGATGTATATGTATCGCACATATCGAGCATTCAAAGTAAATTACTCGTATCAGTGCGGGCAAAAAATGTGATCTATACTGAAAAAGAAAAAAAAAAATAACGTAAATATATGGCACAGTTATTTGATTTGAATAGAACTTTTTCTGAATAGACCTAGACCCTTATAAAATTATGAAATGTGATTTTTAATTTTTGATTCTAGAAAAACAAAAAAAGTAACACAATAATGCAAGGTTTATTATATCTAAAACTTGTTGTTGCTTTTGTATGTAAAATTTATAAACAGGAATAATAATTTGTGCCACTATAAGAAGAGTTTGTTGCTAACATATAAAATAAATTTCTCTTTACTACGTTTATATAGCAACAAAAACATATAATCATATTCAATAAACACTATGAAAAAGTAATTAAGCTTATGTCTCTTATAACTTTCAAAGAGTGTAATTCCCTAGATTACTCTTTGTGCCTCAGTTTTTATCGTTAGCTTACTCATGGTATATACTCTTTTGCGTCTGTTGTTTTCCGGGCGTAATTTGTTTATTTATTTTTTGAAACTATTTAGACTTAAATATTAAATTTCATATCAAATTAAATGTTCCGTAAATGCTTAGTAAATATATAAATATTTTACGCCAAAAACAAAGTGAACATCAATTTATCAGAGTACATTTATTGTAAACACGATAAATATTGCTCTTATAAACTTTCTTAAATAATTAAAACAAAGTAGAAAGTTAAGCATGTGTAATGCTGAAATAATAAAAATATTTTTTATTAAATACAATATAATAGAAATAATATTAATACAATTAATAGCAACATTTGTTTTAATGATATTGTGACGTGCTGAAGATAATTTTTATTTTGCTCATTTAAAAACAGAGATAATAATATAATAATACGTTTAGTTCGAAGTCTGTATTCAAAAAACCAGCAATAACATCATAATTTTTTTTTTTTTGACTACTCAAATGTATAGCAATGACTTTTAAACTTTCACACATACACACATAGCAATAAATGTTATTGTTTGCTCTTTTGTGCTTTTTTATATTACGTGTATCATTTTTGAATGACGCTATCATTTTGTGTGTTACTGCTTTATGCTTGTTAAAATTTGTTTTTGTTTATATTTTCAGTGCATTTTAAATTGTTGTTGCGCTCTCAATATGTTAAACGAAATTCTGTACTCAGTTTTGTACAAAATTTTTTTGTTTATACACTAAAATCTCTGAGTTCATTCAGCATATTATTTTATTTAAAAGTATAAATATTTAATTTTTTGTGTTTGTATTTGTTAACACATACTACAGTATTATTTTATGAACAAATAATAGTAATAATTGATTACTTAATGAAGTTTTGAAAAGAATCTCAATATATATAATATTATCTCAGTATATTGAAATAACAATAGAATTTAAATAAATCAATATTAAATATATTAAAAGAATTTAAATACCTTTTTTTAGTTAAATTTGGTTTATTTATTTATTAAATTAAGAAATAAACAAATCTTAACTTTTGTTATATAAAATATATATGCATGCATAAATTTAATTTAAAGTTATGCAACACAAACTGTAAGAGTACATGTGATATATAACACCTTCTATTTCTGTTTAAACTAGTGTGTATTATTTTTAAAATTTAAATTCAACATTAAAATACACGTTTTATTTATTTATTTATTTTTTTTTTGTTAATTTCTTATGCACATTTTTAAGGTACCTTTTTGATTTTCTAAAAAGACGAACAAAAAATTGTGCTCAATTCTTACAAAAGAGAGCAATCGAGTAATATCGGATCGCACTTGATTATCGCTTATTTGCTTCGAGCGTCGTCTACTTGTATTAAAAGTTTGTGCACTTTTTTAAATATAAACGTGTATGAAAAATATTGTGCGTCGCTGAAAAAAAAACACGTGTGTTTTAAAGTCAGTTCAAATCAAAAATGATATTAATTTTAAATTGCATATAAACGTTTTAAATAAATCCTTCATTCTTTCATAATATACATATGTCCTTGTTAGCAAACAAATAAATTTAATTACATACATATATCTATGTATACTAACTGCTTTAAAGGAACATTAATCACTTTATAGATATATTATACGGAACAAACGAAAAGGTTAGTTGTGTCGGAAATTAAATATACATTTATAATCAACTTTATATTAATGATTCCAGTTTTTAATAGTAGTATATAATATATATAACATCTAAATGAAGGAGCTGTTATAAAAACATATGTCTGAACTGTCGGTTGTACAGTGTCAGCTATACTACAAACTTCTAATATATTTAATCGATCGAATTTTTTATTGAATTATCTTATTGTCTTAGGGCAGATCTTTGTCTTATATGTTATCTTATAAGAACATGAATCTAAACTATTGCATTATATTGAGTAGGTAGGTTCCTTTGTTATATTGGTGGGATGAAGAATTATTATTATTATTGACATGTTCTATACATTACAACTACAGTTCAACAAATTAGACTATTTACATATGCTTTCCAGACACCCCTATAACGCGCTAATGCTCTAAGCTCGCTGAATAATTTGTTAGTTTTCCTTTTCATCGATCTTCTCCATGTACTTTTTGGACGTCCACGATTCCTGGATATTAAAAAAAGAAGTGAAAAAATAAATAACATAAGGAATTTAATCATGAATTTATAGAAAGAATCTAAAAAGGAAATATTCTATATATAAACGTTGGTCTAATTAATTAACTTATATGTTTAGCTATAATCAATTTTATATTGATCATTACAGTTTTTAATTGTAATATATAAGTTTTAATACCTAATATCAAATCTCGTGAAAATATACAAGTAAAGGAGCTTTTCCTATAAAAATATATGTCTGAACATACTATGGCATATTTATTTTGATTGTCCAGTTAAACAATAGCTGGAGGATAAAGGCATCCAACTTTAATCTTGGATATAATCTTCTAATGTAATCTTAGCTAAGTATATATATGTATATATATATATATAGTGCTTTATGGGATAACGGAAGTATCTCACTGTGTTGCAAGCATTAAGGTACATTTTTACAACACTTTGTCTGTAACAGACAAAACAATGAGTTCTAAAACACGGGAAAAATACACAGGGTATATGTATACATTCTACATAAAAATATTCGAAATTTATCATTTGAAAAAAGTCTGTAAAATATATTACAAAAAATTTTTTTAAGTTAGTAGTACTGTACAGTGTTAATTCTGGATACTTTCAACACAAAATATAGATATCTTCGTAAAATTTTATAAGTTGTGTCTCAATAATTTGTATGACAATTAGTAGAATGACAATTAAACAATTTCTTAGCAGAATACGGGTTTGTTCAGCAGCATAGTCCTCTTTAAGAGTAATACATTCATTTTAACACTTCTGACATTTCCATTATTTTTTTGTAAAGTGATTGATTAATTTTTAGTCTAAAACTAAGTACAGTTTCGGCAAGTCGCTTTCCATGTTACATTTTGTTTAAATCTGCAAATAGATAATGGCTGAAAAATTAACGTCATAAAGTTATGACACATGTCAATCGAAGATTAGTGGTTTCTTAATATCATATAGATTTGTGAATACCTGCAAATTCCATATGTTGTCTACGTACTTAAGTGATGCATTTCATATATCTTTTTAATTTTTATAATATATTATATTATAAACCTATAAAACTATAGGAATGAACTTCAATTTATTAAATCAAATAAATTATATGAAATTTTCAATACAAAATATATAAAGTTTATGAACAATTTTTATACGTTAACTTAAAAAATTAAAAACAAAATATTTATCATGACTTGATGTATAACGATCTTAGCCTTGGCATCAGTCCAAATAGTTGTACTAGAAAAAGTATTTATTTTGGACAATTACTTAGTTTTACTTGTAATTATTTTAGGTTTAGTGCATATATCAAAAATATGTTATATTTAGTAAATATATTTGAAATGAGTACAAATTTTCTAAAGATTTTGGATATTTTTAAAAGAATGAATGAATTGAAAGAGCTACATACTAGTACATGAAAGAATATTCGAAATACTTTTAAATTCAGTACAGTAGATGTCAAATTAAAAAAAAAGATCTTTTATATGTTCCATTTGTTAAATCCAAAAATTCTTTAAATCTAATAAATACTTTAAAGTATTTTATTATTCTTTAAATTCAAAAATTTTTAAGTTTGTTAATTTGGATATTCGTTATATTGACTGTCTATTCCTGTTTTTTTAAATAATTTTACATTTATTTGACATTAATTTGAAGTAAATTTGTTTTGCTCTATTTATTGTGGTTTAGAGAAGACATTACATATTTTAAACGTAGTGAAGAAAACGTTATACACAATATAAACTAAACCAGATCCAATACATATATATTCATAAATAACACTACAAACCGAATCGATTTAACGATGTAAATCTCCGTACGAGGTCACCGTACGAATACACAAACCTGAGAAGTTTATAAACTTCGACAAGTCCCTAATTTTGCAAAATGAGAGCTCTATCAGGTCTGTAAGAAAAGGAGCACCAAAGATTTTAAATTTTTTCCTAGCTAACGATAGACATGGACTCCTGAGATAGTGTGCAGTTTCATTCTCAATTGCATAGTCACAACCACGACAAAAGTCATTATAGGGTAAATCCGGTTTCATAGTATGCCTTCCTTGTGCGCAGTGACCAGTGACCCGTCAGTACCAATACCGTAGTGCTGAGCAGGTTACGACTTAGTTGATGAAGCTATTGACTGTTACGTTTCTTTTCCAGTTGGGACCAGGTCAATCTTGAGATCTAAAATCTTGGGTTCATCTGCCCAATTTTGTTTAGCGATGCTCTGAAATTTTACTTGTACTAATATTATGTACGTGAAGTATTGAAACTTCTTCTACAGACTTCTACAAAGCTAACCTTTTATCACTTATTACACTTTTATATAATTAGAAGAAACTCTCTGTAGCTGATTTTATTTTATATAATGTATTTTATAATATTATTATTAATATTATATATGTATTTCATAATAATAATATATTATTTTATAATGTATTTCGAAAACAGTATTTTATTACCGCCATTAACTTTTCAATTTTCAACCTTTAATTTATAACTTTTTTAATAGATTATTCTAATTTCTAATGCATAATAATATAATACAACAAAAATCAAATTTCAATTCTTTACCTATTCTCTTCGGAATATTCCATTAAAGAGCATATTTTGTTTCACAAGTTCTCTTCGCATTTACATTTTGAGATAACCGATTTGCTTATTTGTGTACGTATAATGTTTTATTTAATGAATTCAAATATTTGGGACTTTTTTTCGATCCCTGGCACTAAGAATCCAATGTGTTTTTTCGTTTTTGGGAGAAATATTTTTAAAATAAAATAATAGCAATATATGCCTCTAAATGCCTATTTTTATATATCTCACGGTGTAGTATAATAACTTGAGGTTTCTATTTTTTATATCTACAGCAATGGTTTTGTTTTTTGCTTATTTATTTTATCTTCTAAAAAATGCGTTCGCATATGGTTGTATAACAAATAATTTGCTGTTATCTTATCTTTGCAACAATTTCAAATTGTTTGCTTTATTATTTCTTTATAGGAAATTTGATCTAAATTGTCCTTGAGACATTTGCGAATATAATAAAAGTAACTACGAAAAAACTACTAATTTTTGAAATATATAAGAAATTAAAGGTTGTAGAAAAGAACTTTGTCACACTTAATATAAGTTTGCACTCACTTTGTGAAAGAAAAGTAAAAAATTATTTTAGGAATAAAATAAATAATATTATACATATTATTAAATATATTATTAATTATTATTATAAAAGTTTGAATTTATTTATCGACATGATTTTTTATAATATTTTCCCTTTTGTTAAATAATTCAACGTTTGTTATATATTTTTTTTATTTTCTATATTTCGGCTTTCCTTGAGAGTCATCATCAGGATCACGATCTAACATAAATTAATATTACTAAAACTATATATATGTCATCCTCTTTATTCTATTGATTATATTGTCTATTTTTTTTAATTTATTTTTTACTTTCTTTTATTGTTTCTACAGTTTTAGTTGAAACTTTACCTCTGTTAGTTACTAATTCCATGTTTTGCGATTATAAATAAAAATTCTTCATCGCTGTATTCCTATTAACACAGCGTCTCCACAACGTTATTTTTGATGTAGTATAAAACTCAAACGTTCATTCCATCATTTTTTTTATTTATCACAATTTCATTTTATTTATTTTACTTTATTTTATGTTGAAGCTATTTGAGCCAGTGCACTTGAACACTTTTACTCTTTATTAACTCGAGGTATCTTCAAAACCCCTCTTTACGCCTTGACTGGATTAATGTTTATCACTTCGTCAGACTTATTATTAATATTAATTTTAACAGACTATAGTTATTTAGTTTCTATATATAATTAATAGAAATAAACAAAAGTGTTTTTAATACATCAGCCTTTTCGGATTTTGTCTGAATGTATCGAATTTTATTACTGTCAGACAATATTAAGTTTTAAATGAAATTTAATATATCAGACTTAACGACCTTAGAAAAACCTGTAGGAAATATTTGACTTTTAATACTAGCTATTAGAATATTAGTGTTAAAACTTTAAAAAAAAAACGTAGAACAAATTTTATGTCGTCTTTTATAGTACTCTTTATATAATATTAGCATATGCTTGGTCGTATGTTTTATAAAAAAAATATAACAAGCTAAAATATTAATTGCAGCCATATATTTTTAAAAAAAGACATGTCGCCATAACTATTTACACAATTTTTATACATTGCATAAATTTTTTATTTCATTTAAATTGATTATAGACTATAATTTATATCTCATATTTTTAATAATTAAAAATAATCATATTATTATATATTACAGTTATAGTCTATATTGGTTTAAGTGTTTACACTACGATAACTCAATTAAAGAACAGGCAAACACAAAACAAATTATATATTATATAAACATTTTATTTATTTTTTACTAAGCATTTATAAAAATTTGTTAAAATTTACTTTTTAAAGTGATTTAAAGTGAATCTACGTCATATATTAGGGGTATTCAGGCAACTGATTAGTTGCTTAGTTGATTCAAAAACTTCATATAAAAAAAATTTAGCATTTTGATGTTAATCAGTTGCTTGAACGACCCAAAATGCGTAATCTGATTAGTTTGTTGTGTGTAAATGCCTTGGCAGCACTCGCATCAACAGCAAAAGCGAAACATACGTTAACAGTGAAAATTGTTTACACACAGTTCAAACAGCTGAGAGAGATAGCTAACAAATTTCTACACAAAAGTTCATTTTAAGTTATTATTACGACACTTGGGACTGGCAGCACTATTAATCAAATTTGTACTAATCTGAGAATCACCGAAATAGTTGATTCCCTGCTTAGTTTCATTTTTGTGTGCAAATTTTTGTTGTAATCAACTACTAAGCAACTAATTAGTTGCCTGAATACCCCTATTGTTTCTTTTTATCAACCCTTGCACCGTGCCGTTTTTAAATCTTTTCTAGATTACTTATTATTTTTTTAAATTCTTTTTATTTATAACAATATGTTTATACTTATATTTATAGTTAAATATTTTTTATATTTTGGATATACTATTTAACAAGAGTACAAAGGTGCATGCATTGACATGTAAACCAGATTCGTGAAAGTCTGAAGAATCTTCGCAAAATGGTTTGAATGGCTATGTATTCAATTCGCATATTTTTCTTGATTTGGATATTCGTTTTTTTAAATGTTAGGACTAGAAAATTTTTGTGTCATGTTTTTATTATCAGATTTTTATCTTCTGCAGTAATAATCTATAGGTATAGTCGTTTAACTCCTTGTCTTACAGTCTAATGATAACTAAGTGTTTTGACTGTAGAACCAAAATAAGTTTAAGGCTCACTATTATTTAATGTATTTTAAAATAAGCAGGGAATAATATTGAATAGTTGTATATATAACCATATGAATTTATTTTTTTTTTGCCAGTCTTTTATCTACAGGTCATTATCATTAATATTTGTCTTCGGTAAACCTGAGGTTTGCAAACGTACCCATTATATTACATTCAATGAATGAAAGGTCAACAGCATACAAAATATAAAAAAAATTACCCATATTGCTTTCTCTAGATATCTAAAGTTCTTCTTCTTCTATGGAGTTGTGCAAATTTGTTTTTGAACAAATTGATTGATATCAATGGAAAATTTTGTCTTTATTATTTACGAGAATTTTTGTATGAAAAATAGTTGCATTAGTATACCATTTAATGTAAATTTTATGTTATTATGTATATATATACTTACTACTTAATATTTTAAGAACAATTTTTAAAGAAGTTAACATTATTCAAATTATACGTATATACGCTTTTAATGACATCAATATTTAATATTCCAACGCTACTCTGTTTATCGACTAACTCAATCGCTACTTTGTTTTTTTTCGTTACTTTTCGTTTATTTTTCTGTTGTAATTATTTCATATTAAGATACGCTATTATTTTATTTAAATTTAAAATAAATTTAATTTAAAAGTTAATTTTCTGTTTTTTATAGTTTCATTTTTTTTAATTTTTATTTTTACATATTATTATTTTTAGTTTTAATTAAGTAAAGTTTTATTTTTCAAATGCCAAAATGCAATTTCGTAAATGCATATCATTTTTTTGTTTTCCTTTTTTTTTATATTTATAACAAAATAATAAAAATATAGTTTGTGCCAAGTAAGAAATAAGATTTTTAAAGTAATTGAAGTCATTTTGTTTAAGTTCGAAAGAAATGATTTTCATTTTGAATAAAATTATAAAATTTTTTTATTTTCCTAATTCTAAAAAAGTAGTTAAATAATTAGCTTAAAATAAGGTTTAATATTGTAGAAATAATACTATGGATTTATTTTTTTAACGTCATTATTATTTTTATTTACATTATTTTAAATTTTGCTCAACGGAACTGTTTTTAGAGTAGAAATTGGATGAAAAAACGATACTTGGATGTCTAAAAAAATGAAAGGCTTTGGGCCACTCTTGTAACCTATGTATTATTCCTCCTTTTTCCTATCGTGAATGATCCTCATTAGTATTGCTCATAAATACCGAGGATTTTATTTCTACATGTCAGTTATTTTATTATTTATTTTAAATAATTATGGCTCTATTTATTATTGTTGTCAAATTGGTTGTCAAAAATTGTTTGGTTAAAAATTAGTAACAAATTAAATGCAAATTCGAGTTACATATCATCATATCTACTTATATTTATTCATTTTATTGTTATATTTTATCATAATGTTTATTACCTATTGTATTGATATCTTAATTTTAATAAACTCGTGATCTAATGTTTGTCAGAAACAAAAATGACAATCATTTTTTATCTAAGAAACCTTCAAAATATTTCACCTTATCCTTATATTATATATAGTGAATATGTATATTCCATCTCTAATATAGGGTCTTGAAAAATTTCATATCATGGCGTATGAGTGATTTTTTTTACTTAACAAAGCACATTTTAAATTAGATATAGCTTTTTCTTATAGTACATATATTTATATATGTATATATATTATTTCGTTAAGTAATGACGTGTTAGCGAAACGTTAAGATTTAAATTTAGATGTATTTATGTGCAAAGTTTAAATTTTATTATCACAAATATTTGTGTCTATTAATGTAATGCCACACGTGATAATTAAATCACAATTTTAAAATCATTTAAAATTAGTTCTTCTAGTTGAAATTATTTTTAAAGCTATCGAAACAATTAAAATTATTATATACATATGTATTTAGCAACTGTGCAAACAAATAAATTAAAAATATTTATTTTGTGTACTTTACAGTTCTTATGATACTGTCAGTAGGATTTCTAATTCTATAGCCTATTCATTTTTTGCTTAATGCATGTTTAGTGGTTCAGATAAAAAAATTCTTCTGAATTTTATTTCTACGGCAGAAATTTTGCGTAACCACTTATATATAGCTTTATTTCCGTAACGACCTCATATTAAATGCATATAAATGCTAAATTTCTTTGCTTTTGGGTTAAGCTTAATTTCTTTTAATTGCTTTTCAATATTAAATATTATAAATAATTGAAATTTAAAATTTATAATACAATAACATTTAAAAACAAAATTGATGTGAAATATGTTCACAAATGAAAGATCAAGAAGAGATAAAATCACCATGGTTTTATTTTCAACGGTAACAACTACATGAAAGGCATTCTGCAAACCGGAAAAAAGAATAAATATTAATAAATAATAATTATCATTACTCTTCCAATTATTCCTATTCACCCAAAGCTTCTTTAATACTTCGATAGCTTTTCTGTAGAACAATATAAAGGAGGGGAAATAGTTTCTGCAATCACTTCTCTTATTTGAACCAATTTTTTAGGTTGAAAATTTAACTGTGGTACCTATGAGCCAGACCTGGAGAATACAGATGATGCGAAAGTGCAATTTTGCTATTGTTTTAAAACGCACCAATAACGTCACTATTGATTGTTTTTCATTTCTCAATGGAACCATGAAATAAACTACAGTGCGGATCCTAAAATATGAAGATCAAAAACTTTACAAGCGATATATTGTGTTTTTAGGTCACTCTCAATTTTTCTTTAACATTGTTTCATTGTTTTTAAATTTAGAAAAGTGTCCCTGTAACTTGTCAACTAAATGTGAAATATTTAAAAAAATTTGTAACATACGACATGACCTCTTTTTTTTAATCTTATGGATTTGGCAATATTGGGACCTTCTATATAACATCTTAAGCGAAATGTAATTATTTCTTCAAAATCTCCGATGTATTCTTTACTCAATACTTACAAACAGAATATAGTTTTTCACAGTTAAAAAATTAATATATTATTTTATTTTATTTAGAGAGATTTTTGAATAGCAAAGAAAGAAATAAAGGACAAACACAAAAATTTATTTTAATTTTATTTAAGTTTGGCTGACCATACAACGCTGTTTCGAGTATTGCCAAGTACTCTTCATCAGTGGTCTTTGGAATAATCGAATTTTTTATTTAATTAGTTTATAGTCCGTATATAATTTATTTGGACTGCAAGTGCCAGGCTTAGAACTTGTGCCTGACACAAGTGCCAGGCTTATTGTAATTTATGGATAGTACAACTTATTTACGCTGAATAGGCAAAATATCATGGTACTTATATTTGATCTTGTGTTCAAATGATACTTGAATTGAAATAATATGATACTTATTGTTGTGATACTACGGAGTAGCATTAGATCAGAGATCAACGTACGAATAACGCGGAATAGAATATTTCCCTTGAATAGAATTGAACCAACCTAACAAGTCTACAACTTTATCAAGTCCTGCACGTTATAGAATGATAGCTTTTTTAAGGACGGTAAAAAAGGGAGCCCCAACGGAGCCCTTTTTGATATTTTTTATTATTCAGCGATAGCCTAGATAGTCAGCCTAGACTAGTGTTTATAAGTTATTTAACAATTTTTAATTTTTATTTTTATATGGCGACTGCTAATGCCGGATGGATAGATTATTAAAATATTGAATCCAAGTATATTGATTAAAGCATTTCATAATACGTAACTTAAATCGTACTTGTAGGTAGGTCAAAAGTATGTTGTCATAACATAGAAAATAACTCTTTATTTATTACAAAAATTCATTTGAAAAAAATAAGTATAACTCAGTTCAAATCTAATTTAAATAATTGAATACATATTTTTTTCATGAACGTAATGCTAAATCCCTTCTTTATATATGAAGTAGTATTTATTTTATGTTAATAGTTTTGTTCCGGTTTAGAATTTTAGTTATTTGGTTTTAGTTTAATTTTAGTGTTTAATTTTTTTTAATATTAAGTATAATAAACAAAAATATATTATTTATTTTGTAAAATATATATGATATTATTATTTTTAAATAAAATACTTTTATTTTATAAAAGAAATTATATTTTATATTAAATTATTGAGAAACTTATTCATTGATTCACTCAACCATTCATTGTTATTGTATTTTCTAACTCTCATTTTTTCCCACCACAAACGTTTATTTTTCAATTTATTGTAATAAATTCGTTTCCTTCCTCTTTCTCGACAAGCAAAAGCGTTGGAAGAACAGTAGTTGGCGATTGGCTCTCTTCAAATGTTTAATGTTGATGCTCTACGCTTCTTTTGTTTACTTTGTTTTATTTTGTTGTATTTTCGCGCTTTTATTGTGTAAAACAAATAGAGAAATTACACATATTCCCAGCAACAACAACAAAGACGACAACATTTTTAAAATCGTTTAAGCATCATTATCTGTACCGGTTTGTTGTTGCTTCTTTTAATAATAAAAATTGTCACTGTGTCACATAAAATTCTGTGTCTGTTTCTATTTTTTTTTTTTTATTAATAAAATTGAATTAAGACAAAACAAATACGCATAAAAATTCTATTGTATATATGAATAATTTACATAAATTGCTATTGTGAAACTGTACATCTATACAAAAATGTTACATGCTTACAATATTAAATGTAGGAATATTAATTCTTTTAATTATTTTCAAATTTGTTATATATAAAAATAAATAAAATTTGTTTGTGTCTTAATACTACGTTTAGAGTGACTAATTAGTATAGAAGGCAACGGAATGGCAACAGCAAAAACGACAACAACAACAACTACAAACGTTGCAAATAATCAGTGAAATATATTCAGCCGTAAACAAAGAAATGAGACAGAAAATTTTAATCACAACATTATGAGATTGTTTTAACGTTCTTTACTCTTTTTGTTTTTGCTCATGCCTTTGTCTTTCTTTTTTATGATTTCAAACAAATAATTTAGCGAAAACACCCGTTCTTTAGCAAAACGACCTTGTGCACTACGTTATTTTAATAGTTTTAAACTAAAATAAATGCTGATTCTAAATATTCTAAATATTTTCGGTTTATTGTGCTATTAAAACATACACATAAATATATTAAACTCTTCTAAAAAGATATTCACATTTCCTTATATCTAAATAAATGAACAGTTTTTTCGTTTTATAAGAGAAAATTTGGAGTTTATGTAATGGATTTATGTATGTCATCGTAACAAGTTTATAAATGTGTAGCCTAAGCATATTACTGGTGTGTTTGATTTTTTAGCTTTTGCATAAACTTTTGCAACTATTTTTTTTATAAACTTGATCTGTATGTTTATACTTTACTATGAACTCCTCACAATTCGCGATAATTGTACACTTAAAATTAAGGGTTTGCACTTGTCAATTCAATTAGTGAATGGTGAAATAAAAGCACAATATAAAAGGGTTAGCAAATATCACAAAAAGTCTAGATTTAAGAATTAAATAAATAAAATTAAGTATAAAAATTTTTAAATTTAAAATAATATATAATATAAAATTAAACCCAACTCTAATTTAAAGTTTTTTCACAAAAAGTCTAGATTTAAGAATTAAATAAATAAAATTAAGTTATAAAAATTTTTAAATTTAAAATAATATATAATATAAAATTAAACCCAACTCTAATTTAAAGTTTTTTCTTATATTTTCAATTATTTGTTGATTATTCTTGCAAAGTTAAAAATAAAAATAAAACTTCACGAAATGAAGTCAAAAAAATTATTAAATCTGAAATAATATATAATTTAAAATTAAAATCAATTTTAACTTATATTTTTATTAACATTTTCAATCATTTGTAGTTTGTTTTATTTGAAATTTTTAATGTGAATTGTAGACATATATTCTGTTTGTTTTATTAACAAAATTGTTAGCACGAGTTAATTGTGAAAATACGTTATTTTGTATAGTTGAAATTTAAGCGTATGTATTTTAGGTTTCGAGGTACTATAATATTGATAAAAAATTGGCATAAATTTTATTTATATATATTTCATATAATAAGCAAAATCTTAAAGATTCGTTGGCTGAGTATGAATGTCTCTGTTATATTCTTTATTTCTAGAGTACATAGTATACTTTATTTCTAGAGAACATATGATTCAAATAAATCACCGTGCTTATTTACAACTTCTCTCATAATATCATAAAGTTAGTTAATATAAACATATGAATTTTTATATCAAAAATGTATGGAACAGCCATTTCAAAATCTCTTAAAAATAATTATTTTTGATATCATTTGTAAATAAATGTCAGTTGAAGACGGCAGTGATTATTATATTTATTAGAAAGGTTTTCTATTTGGTAGAAAAGTTTCGTAAAGTTGGGTCCTGAACAATGACTTTGAATAATTAAATACAATAAATATTTCTAAGACCACTGATGATGGGTATTTGACAATAGTCGTATGGCTGTATGGTCAGCTAAAAATTGAATTATTTAAAAAATATTATAAAACGAATTTTTGTTGTTATAGTTCACTACTTTTCGAAACTGCTTTTAAAAATAATTATGTAACTTACTCATATCTTTAATTATAATTAGACCATATATTTTGCATATAAGCGTATTACATAGACATACATATATATATGTTATCTATAGCACTCGCGACTATAACGTGGCTGTTTAATGGTTATTAAGAAGTTTTATTTTTTTGCATTAAAGAATTAGTCATCGCACTGCAAATCGCAATACATTTTTACTATATTTTTTTAAATAAAAAATTTTGAAAAAAAACTTAAACTTTCAAATAGTCAAAATTCTTATTTTTAATACACGTGATTAAGAATAAAAATATTCAACCAGTTACAATTAAACGTCACTACAATTAAAGTAACGAATATTAAAGAAATATGAGTATATCATATTGTTTTTTTACATTTTTTTTATAAAAACGATAACTAAATAAATAAAAAATTTTATATTTAATTATATATTAAATTACTTGCAAATTTGTAAAAATATGTGTAAAATAATTGCGTTTGGAGGTTTTTGAACTTTTTATTTGCTTTATTTTCGCATTTTTCTGTTTGTTTATTTTTTACTTTTTTGTAAACAGTTCTGTTTCTTCTCCATTTTTCTGCAGACAACTGCACTTTTCTTTTCTTTATCTCTATATATATATATTTTTTTTTTCAATAAAAATGCAACAAAAATTTACAACAAATAAAGCAAAAAGAAATATTAAAGTAATTTTATTAAATATTACTACGTCATTTGTTTACAATAAAGCAATGTCGTTGAAATTATTAAGTTTATCGATTGAATGATCGTTCAAGCTAAAAACAATTTATTTTTGCAAAAATAATATATAGAATACATGTAAAATTATACATGTATATAAAATTTATTGAAAACAAATAAATAAATAAATAAAACAATTTTTTGTTTGTTCGTAAAAGTAAAAACTGTACAAATTCTTTCCTTGTTCTTGTCCATTTCACAAGAATCGCTCAAATTTACACTATTTTTCATACGCTTAAATATTTATTAAGCAAAAAACAAAATTTTTTTTCGATTAATATAACGATAAACAAAAATAAGTAAAGAGAAGAATAACAATAACAATAGAAAAAAATTTCGATGAGTTAAATATTGCAATAAAGCTCTCTTTCTCTCATTTCTTCGTATTGTTTAGTTTTTTTTCGTATTGTTCAAGTTTATTCACAATAAAAAGCGCTTTATTTGTGATTTACTTATATACATGATTAGGAAAATAATCACCTGTAACTACAAACTTGCTCTTGACAACATAAACAATGCAAAAATTTCTTTAATTTATATTAAATATTTAAAAAAATTTTTTTGCATCATTACTTATCTTTTAAACAATTTCATCTAACTAAAAAATAATTCTAATAAATTATTAATATTTGTTTTATTTGTATATAAGAAAATATACATATATTGAAAATTATTTGTTACGTATACGTACCGCATGTTCGAAATAATACTAAATAACTTAATTTTTGTTGTTGCTTTGAATAAAAGAAAATTGATATATGAAACAAACACACAGTTATCTCATATGTATGCACCGGTGTTGTATTATGTGTAAGTTTTGTGTAAATTTTGTGGCAATGTGTGATTGTGTGAAAAAAAATCGTTTTGACTGATGATAGCTTAACACCCCCATTAGCATATAAGAATAACAAAAAAATATATTCATATATATGTACATATATATTATAAAATCACGTGTTAACTGTTTAATTCAAAATGAAAATTTAGTATGTTCTTTTATATATACCAAATATATGCCAATAAAATTGAATGCATAATTTTAATTTATAATTACACAAATTATGTATAAATAAATTTTGTATAATTAATTTAGAATCCCATTAATACCATCGTGTATAAGTCAAACAAAAATTTTCATTTCCTCTATAATCTTAAATAAAAAGTATGCGTGTTTTAACAAATAAAAAAATCTTGTCATTATTAATTTATGTTTATGTTATGTTAAGCTAATAATCACATATAAATTGATAAGCAGCTTAATATATTAAACGATTGATTTCATAATCATATTAATTTGTTTACTCTTTAAAATTCTTTTAATTCTTATCATTACTAGACACATAGACCATAGACCGACAATTCTATGACAGTTGATTTAAAAGACGCACCATTGTTTTTTATATTATTATGGTGCACTACATTCAGTTATCGTCCATATGTTTGTTCAGAAGTTTTTGTAGAATTTGATTGTTTAAATTTAAAATTGATACTGTAATTTATTTCCATTTTTTACAAATATAGAGATGAAAGTTTATAAATTAATTAGCTCCCTAATATTCTCTAATATTTTTATAATTGAAAAAAAAATGTATTTATTTATATATAATTTATTTATTTACTTACTCAAACCTTAAAATAGTATACTTAAACAAATATGGTATATACTAACTTTGCCACAATTATGCATCATATTTTTATTTATGATATATCGAAAAATGTTTTTCCATGTTCTTAGCATTTATAAAAGTGAAATTAAAACAATTTTTTTTTATTTTCCTTCATAATCATTTATATAATTAACAGTTTAGGATTTTTTTTGTTTTATTATCCAACAAAATCGATCTTAATTAGAGCAAAATAAAAACAAAAATAACAATTTTAAATGTTCTTTATTAGCTATTTCATCAATTTCAACATATTTTTACTAGATTATTATATTTCAGTTAAAAAAAAAATCACAAATTTAACTTTTTCATAAAACTTAAATCAAATATATACTTAAAGAATATTTATTTACTAATAGACGTCAATTTCTATTCCATATTAAAATAATTTTTTTTTTCAATTACGTCGTAGCCTTGGTAATATTATTTTAATAATAATTATTTGTAAAATTAAACCTAAAGTGAAAATTAAAAATATAACAAGAAATACGATAACTTAAAATGGAAATTAAAAAAGTAGCGTGCATATATAATGCATATAATTATAATATAATATAATATAAATTATAATAATGCAAAATAATTTGTAAAAATGTTAATGTAAAGATAATTCAAAAAAACAACATTGCTTAGTTCCTTTCAAAGAAATAAGGATGCCGATTTTTTGCATAGTACCATGTGATATATGACATTCAATTATGATAAAAGTATACGCACACTAATTTGTTATATATACATATATATATACGTTTTTTTTCCTTTGTCATAGATAGAAGCGCATGTTTGAATTTTGCTTATACAATAAACCGTAGCGTAGCGTACAAACCACTAACACAAATGTTCACATGTTAATTTAATAAAAAATAAATAAATAAGAAGAGCACACAACAAATTCTTTAACCCAGTAAAAATGACAACACAACAAGGAGGCAAATTTTCACGTAAATAACAATAGATATGAGAAGAAAAAAAAAGAATAAAAAGAAAAATAAATAAAATATAAAATGGCCGCATGCGTTAAAAGCAAACATTTAACAAATGCATGCATACTAACATTTTTTTAACCGCGCTCATATACACAAAAGAAATGGCTTATTCATGTGTTGGCATTTTCCTTCAAAAATAAACTACTTTATTAATGTGTATGCAATTTCAAGGCGTTAAAGAGTATAAACACACATATGCAATGTAAAAACGTATTTTTTTATGTGTTATTTGTTTAAAAGTAAAATTCTCTTTCGTTTGTTGTCAGTCGCTAATACAACGGCAATATATGCAATATCATGTTAAGCTTTTAGATTTTGTTGCTAGTTAAATTTGTTTATTTTTATACATGCAAAAGTAAATGGTGAACTTTTAAATTACTCTCTATTATGTTCATATGCTTCTCTTAATTGGTATTCTGAGCTTTTAAAGTTATATATCAACAACACACTTGCGTAAAATTTTTTTTTTATTTCCTTTTTGTCTCTCTGTTGAAAAGAACTTTTCTATAAACTTTTCGTAATATAGTTGTATGTATTTTCTTTATTTTGTTTTAAAGTTCGTGAGTGCGAAATCAAAAACAAAGATAGAAACGAAAATGTTATTACTACTTTCACTCACTGTTATTGTCTTTGCTGTATTGTTTTTTATTTTCTCCTAACAATATAATTAACAAACAAAACAAAAACTATTGTTGACAAAATCAATTTCTATGACAACTGAGAAAAGGAACAAATTCCTTCACATCGCTACTTTGCTGTTGCTTTGACAATTTTAAAAAATCATTTTGTTTGGCATTGCTAACTTACTTATAGTTTTTGCAAGTCTCCAGGTAAGAGAGGAGGACTATCACAATAATTTTTGTGTTAAATTTATTGAAATTGAAATTCGTTGTCAAAGTGTTATTAAGCAAGTTTGAAATAATAATTAAATTATTATTTTTATGTTTATTCAAAAATTATTATTAAATATAATTAAATAACTTTTTAATTTGTTTCAATGTAATTAATACATATATGTAGTTTCGTTAAGAAAATAATTGTAAATGTATTTAATATTTAATCGATTTACTGAAAATAAAATAATTTTTGAAAATATATATATATATATTTATATATAATAAAATAAATTAATATATAATAAAATAAATTAATGTATAATAAATTGCATTAAATTTTAACAATAATTTTCTACAATATTAAAAAAAATTATATGTATGTATATATAAATCGCAAAACTGTTTTATTTAATCATTTATAATTTGTGTGATGTGCAAACTTTATACAAAATCAATTATTTTGTCTCCAGAAGTTAGAACCTGTCTCCCATTTGCCTAGTTCCAAATATTTTGCTTCACTTTTCGATTTTTTTTTTTTTCAAAATAACCTTTCCTTTTACCAGACAGTAACTTCTGTTCATAGTTCTACTATAAAATATTTTTTTGTGCAGTGTTTTGCAGTTCACTAAATTTTTGTGTTTTGTACCCTAATCCTTAACGGGCTAGAAAGACGTGTCAGTGTCTAACTCACGTGGGTACCTAGAAAAAGAGATATCTCGAGCAACTGCTCTGCTTGTCCGGGCTTGCTAAAGCTGGCACTCTACCAATACTCCCATATTGGTTTCCCACTAGCAACAGCCAAGTTGTTAATCAAACAGCCTTAAATAGGACACTGTTATGAGCTAATGAGACCGATATATCTTAAATGGTAGTCTTTTGTATCAACTGCGCAAGTTGTCTTTAAAAATTTTTTTGTAAATCTTATCTTGTGGTATTTGACCAAAAAACGGACTTTTATATCTTACTTGACCAGAAGAGGAATGAATATCTATCACCACCAAAATCACTACATAAAACAATCACAAATATTAATAAATAATTTATTTTTAATATGGATATGTATGTGGAGGTTATTGTTATTTTAAAAATGCTAAAACTAGCTTTATTTGTTTTTTTTTCTCTATGTATTTATAAAGTTTTTAAAAATGTAACAATACTTTTTCTTTATTTCGTGTTTATCTTATCAGGTAATAATTTATCATTCACAGAGGTACATAAATTCCTTAAAAACTTTGAATATTTTATTTCTTTTATATCAAGTGCGTTTTAGTTGACAACTAATATGCTTATTATTTATATCACATAATACATAATATCAAGTAATATATTCAATAATAATTAGTATTAGTGTAAATATATTTAAATTTCATTTTCAGTTTTTAGATACAGTGCAGTTTAGATTTAGTATCATTTATAACAAACACTTCACGACATCGTTTTTAGTTGAATATAGTACCAAGGATAGAATTATATGTCCTTATATATATTATATATATATACATACTAATATATTATTATTGGTATGCTTATATTATGTTTTGTATGTAGAATATTAGTTACTTATAATCATATCAAATAAACTAGCTTTTGGAATATAAGAGAATATGATGAACATATAATTTAGTGCTACTAAACGGTGGGTCATACTGATTCTTTTATGTTTTCGTAGATTGATTTTATAATAGTCCCTTTTGACAGCAGCGAACAGCACTTAAGCGCGGAACTCGAGGAGTGGTTTCGGGACGTTTACCCGGATATTCTTGAAACCAAATAATTATTATAATGTATAGTAGTTTGAATTATATTAAATCACATAATTAATGTAATGTCTGAACTATAATTTATAATGCTTTATTATATCAATTTCCAAGTTATATATAACTTGTTTTTAATTTTTTATTGATTAACTTACTGCATTTTTTAGGTTTTTATTAAATCAAGTCTATTGGATCTGTAAATTTGTTATAAAAAAGTGTTAAAAATTGTTTCTTTTATTAAGTAATATTTTGTTTTAAAAGACACGTTTTCTAAAGCCTGATACTAATTTTTAAATGTTTGTTTTTACCGCATTTTATTGATAAGATAATTTAGTGGTCATGAATGAATGCAATCATATCACAATTATAAAATCTTTATTACTTATAATTAGTATAAATTAATACAAATTATGTTTCTTCGCATACGAGGTCGGTCGGCCTTATGCTGAGAGAGGAAGACAAAGATAACAGAAGAAATAAAAATAATTTTTAATCATATATCTTTATATGATATACTACTTCATACACCTTGAGTTTTTACAATTAATACATGTTATTTTTTTTTTTTTTTTCTTACAGAATGTCGCCTGACAACCCAACACAAATCTTGACTACTCATGATTTGAGCAATTTACGTTCTCTTCCAAGTGTGACAACAGCATCAATTGCAGCAGCAACAGCAGTAGCAACAACGCCAATAACCTTTGGCAGCAATCCGAATCAAAATCAAAATAACCACAATAATGTTGTATTATCAACAATACCATTATTTATACAACAATCACCATTAGTATCGACATCAGCTACAACCTTAGCTAACAACAATAACAACAACAACAATCAACAGCAAAGAACTATATCAACAAATGGTTTACGTACAAATACTAATATAAATAATTTATTAGCAGCAGCAGGAACAAAAGCAACAATTGTAAGCACGAATAATAATCACAGTAGCAGCACTATTAAGAACGGCAACAATATGCCAACAACTTCGAAATATGTTTTCTTGCAACAAAATGGCAATGGACAATTTACCACCTTTGAAGGCACTACAACCACCGTAAATAATAGCAACAATACAAGAAGCAACAACAATAATGTTGTAAGTAACAATAATGTTGGAAATATTGTATTGCTTGCAACTGAACCAATGGAATTAACAGGCGGTAGTCATACAGAACAGCAACATATTATCACAACAAGTAGTGGTGATAATGATGAAGAACTACGTCCACTTGCTTGGCTAAATGATACAAATTTAATAAAAGGCATTGTTGCAACATCAGCAACAAATATTATAGGAGGCGCACAGCAAAGCAATTCCGTTAATAATAAACGAACCTTAGGTAGTAACATTTGCATTGTTAACGCCAGCAACGCGCATGATCTTATTGAAGAATTACCACAGCATGTTGCTAGTGAAGAACAAGTTGCTACCACTACATCAACGGGAAATAACCAAAATGATTTATCAGAAACTCAAATAACAACACTTAGTGTAAGCGATTTTCAACAACAATTTATTGCAAGTAACAAACGTTTCGGTTTAACATGTTTGCCACTTTCACAACAAGAAACAATCAGTGGTGCAGCACCAAACGCTGTTACAATTAAGAGGGAGCAACAAAGTCTTTATAATAATATACCAGCAATTGATGCTACAACAACTGTGCATGTGGGACCAAGTGGCACCACAACTCTAGTGGAGTATAAATCAAATGCAAGCTTTATGCCAGCTCAGCGACAGCTGCTTAGCAACAATGTTGGAAATAATATTGTAAACAATGCCACAACAATAACTGCAACTAATTTAAGCATTACCAACAATAACAACACCACTACCAACTCTAATAACTATGTGCCTTCTTCGTCTAATTCAACAACAACTTCTTCCAATACAAGTCACAGTCCTGCTACATCTTCTTTGCAAACAAACAAAACTGTAACGCTTCCAAATAGCATTCTTACAGCAAATACCTCCGCAACCAATGCTAATAGTAACATAGTTGCTAATAGTAACAATACCACTAACACAGTTTATCAAGGACAGAAACAACATAGTAACGGTACAACAAGTACAAGCACTACACATCACCCGCACAAAAAATATTTACGCGAGAAAATGAACGTTTTGGATCACGGTGGTGGTGGTGGCAGTACTGGAACAGGATTACCCTCCGCAAATGGTGGGATTTCAACAATAACTGTTTCTTCACCTGCATCGTCGAACAACTCAATGTCATCATCTGCGTCCTCAACTCCTTCCTCAACTGCAGCTGTTAATGGCGATAATAGTCCAATATCAAAATCCTTCTTCTCTTTGGGCAATATTGGTATTGCCGCAATGGGAAATCATTTCTCAAATTCATCGTCTCACTCGGTAGCAGCATCATCGCCAGCATCTTCAGGTAGATAAAAATAATTACCTAAATTTTTTTTTTATGATAGTATTAGCATTTTTTGTAATCTGTGTTGATGCATTATCCTTGAGAATGCTAAAGCTTCAACAAATGTGGTATTTGTGATATACACAAGCTTAAAGATATTTAGATATATATAGATTTAACATTTAGAGAATTTGTATGTTTTGCCCAGGCTTTTTATATTTATGATCCTAACTCTCGAAAATAATGGTTTATAATATCAAGTTTTAGGTTCTAATACGCGGTGTGCATAATGGGTGTCGCATTTATGAACAATGCAATAGAATACGATTATGTCATCAACTTTTTAAGTGCTTTAGAAAGAATAAAAGGATTTGAGTCATTCGAGTCATTTGATCACTATGTATGACTCTAAAGCCATACGACTTTAACGACAATGATTTTTAATAAAAACAATCGAAATCAATTTCAGATTGTAATAATTTAACTTCCCTTTGTAAATGGTACTTTTGTTAAAATATATACACTTGTATACAATATATAGGTTTCTTATTTCTATATAAATATTTAAAATCTTATTAATGTTTTACTGATAATATTATGTATTTTTTTTTATAGATGTTGCTAGTGTCAAAAGCAATGTTTTTACTTCAAACAAAGCTACATCGTTTACAATAGTGAATCCAGCTCAACACATTGTGTAAGAAATTATTTGTATTGATAATAACGTTATTCAATTAATTATATTATTTTGTATTTACAGTACTTCAGCCATGTCTTCGCCAGAACCGCCAAATTCTAAAGACTTCTTTACTCTCGTGACTCCACAACATCACCAGCAGCAGCAGCAGCAACAGCAACAAGCAATGCGTAGTCCCACATCTTATTCTAGTTATGATAATGATTCTCTTAAAGATTTTGAAATATGTACATCTTCTCCGGCTTCTAGTGGAGCGCGTCTTACAACAAGCACACCCCAACAAAGTCATAACAATAGCCAACAGCACAGCACGCCAAAGACAACAGCTCATAACAATAATTCAACTACACCTCAAAAGCAAAAGCATCCAAATAATGTGCCATATGATCCTCAAGTACATACACACAACAAACCGCCATATAGTTTCAGGTAATTTTATTGAAATTAGCGATAAGTGGGACATGTAATTTAAAGATTCCAATTTTAGTTCCTTAATATTTATGGCTATTGAAGGTTCCAATGAAAAAGCTTTACCAGTCAAAGAAATTTATGCATGGATTGTGCAACATTTTCCTTATTTTAAAACTGCACCAACAGGTTGGAAGAATAGTGTACGGCACAATTTATCATTAAACAAAAGTTTTGTTAAAGTTGAAAAGGCACCTGTAAGATATTTTCTAATGATAATATTTGAAAAAAGTATTTGATTTTTAATAACATTAAATGTTTTTATTTAGAATATGGGTAAAGGTTCTCTTTGGCGTGTAGAACAGCAACAACGTCAAAATCTAATACAAGCATTAACGCGTTCTCCCTTCTTTCCGAATTCAGCTGTTGATAAAATTGCACTTAAAAGTCCAAGCAGTGGTATTGGTATAAATAATACAAACTCCAATGACTACGATCCTGTTGAAGAGAAATCTTCAAATGCGCACATAAATCCACGTTTTGATCCACGTCTATTTCCTAATCTATCTAAAGCTTTTAAAGACATGAGTGAGCATAACGTTTTAAATGATGTTGTTTCCGATGTACCCGATGATGATATTCCGTCCGATTACAGTACAACCAATAATCCCAATTTAAATTCTAAGAACAGTTACAATTACACAACTAGTTTACAAAATGGCGGAAGTTCAATAATAGGCGGATTTAGCAACTTTGAAAATATTGAACGCTTAGCACGTGAATGCGGTGCAGATAGTATCGATGACGTAAATGCTGCCACTGCAATGTTGGCTCTAAAACATGGACCAAAAGTTTTTTCTGAAACATTTCAAAATGGGTAATTTATAAAATCTATTTTAAGTGCAATTATAAGTGCAATTATATAAAATTTGTAATATTTTAGAGCTCCTGTTATAACGTCATCACCAAGTGAAGATCACACTTATTCAGCTGGTGGCAGCGGTGCCTCAACTCCGCTTACTAATGGTAACACACAGTCTGTTATGAATGGAAATACCGTTCGTCAAAACGGATGTGATAATCAAAGTAATTGTGCTTCGTCTGATGCAGCCTATGAAAGTAGCGAAGAAAAGTAAGTTTTTTTTTTGTTTTTTTTTTATTTATATTTGAACTGTTATAATAAAACATTATACTTTTATTGTAGTCACAATATAACACCTGAAGAACTGGAGGATCAACAACGTCATCGTGACGGTGTTGATGCTTTACTCTCATTATCACTTTCATCCGTTATGGATTCCCCAAGCTCCTGCTCTCCAATAAAACGTCCATCATCAACAACAGTGGATGAAGAACATATTTCCTCATACATGGAAAGTGCTAAAAAATCTCCACCACAACATCATCATGTTGGAAAGATAGCGCTTATTAGTAATGCTACTACTAATACTTATAACACCAATCAACTGCAAACACATCACCAGAATAACAATCACAATCAGCAGCTTCAACACCATTTAATTTTTAATGAGGGTTACAATACGCAGTCATACTTCAGTAATAACAACAATAACAACCACAATCACCACAATATACATCATTTGTCTACGTCATTACCACCGAAGAAATTGAAACCTTTACGTAGTTTGCGGACTAAAATTAAACGTAAAGCACAATGGCTGCGGTAAATGTTCTGCAAGTAAGTTTAAGAGCTATATAATTATAAATTTAATTTTATATTTTGCTAAAACGAAACATTTTTTTGCACACTCGTTCTTTTTTATTCTTTTTTAGTTTAGTAATGATTATATAAATTAACGTTAGGTTTGCAGCTACTGATTAGAGACCCCTCTTCATTATATTATTTTATATTCTCGTTATTATAACTCAAGAAAATTGATGTTCTTTATGATTGTCTGTACAAATTAGTGACTTCGGGACGTATAACAGGCAGCTCCTGGAACCACTTATATTTATTAATGTTACTTATTTTAAATCGTAAAAAATGAAGTGTTCATTCCATAGTGCAAAGGTCTTTCATTTTTCGAACGAAATGAAATCTATTTTAAAGTAAAATATGACGTAAGAAATTATTCTTAAATAGAAGGTTTACACAGTAATAAATAAAATAAAATAAAATTTTATATTTAATTATGTGAATTTTTTTACTGGTGCTTGAATTATTGTTAAATACCCAACATTATTAATCTTTAGAAATATTTGTTTGATTTACTTATTTATAAATAATATTTTAGACTACTAGTATCAATGGTTTGACACTGTACTTGACTAGATTAAATAAGATATTTTAACTCGAAATATTGTTAGCCTAAATTTTACTAGATATTATGTTGAAAAGTTGTAACACAATTTTGTTAGTGTTTGAGCACACTTGATTTCACTTAAATGAATTTCCTAATAGTGGTGTTACACTTTATTAGTTGTTGATACTGTATTAGTTCTAAGAATCATACAAATGTAAAAAAAATTGAGTTAACATGCAGTATGTATTATTGTTCAGAACAATAATTGAGCTCAATAACAAATTATACTTATAAAACACATAAATATGTATTCATAGACAACAATTTGAAGGAAGAATACATTACAAATGGATTAGATTTTCAAGTTGAAAACGATATTCTTCTTGATCCCTGGTAGCATTGTGTTTGGCAAGTTATCCAGATTCAAATCTTTTTTATAACTTTTTTTATCTTTTTTCTCACAATTTAATTTATTTATAGGATCAAACTATTCCAATGCTTTTAAGGCGGTAAAAACATTGATTAAACCAATTCCGTCTTCTTTCTCTCTTTTAACACATGCTTTTTTCATAGGTAAATAAGCAAGCGAAATTTATGTATACAAACTTATAAGCTACGAGATTCATCTAGTGTGGCCTGAAGCAAAATTTATTCTACCAAAATTAATCCTGAAAAGACAATCTAATCTCCAAAATCATTTCTACACATTATTTACACTCATTAATATACTTTTTGATTTTTAAGTTGTTTTCTTGATTCAATTTTTTATTTTTTGTCTTGCCTTTTATATTATACATACTAATGAACTAATTTTATTAAAAATTAGTTTAACAATAAAAAGGGGGAAAAGAATTATTTTGAAAATATGTTATCTCTAAAATTATTTGATAGTGTTAAAATTTGGTTTTAACTTGATTTCGCTAAATAATATATATTGTTTTACAGATTCACTACTAGAAGACTTAATTATGATAAAACTTATGGAAATTTTAAATTTTGATAATCTTTTCGTGATGTTTTAAAACGTGCTGTGAGGTCTAAAAAGCTTCGTCAACATATAAAAACAATATTGTTCGCTAAATTATACATACATTTCTATTAATTTTTACGTCTACAAAAAACATTTAAAATATTTTTTTTTCTATCGCATCAAAACAAAATATATAATTTTTAATAATAAAATTAAAATATAATTTAAAGCAGTAATTGACTGAAATTCTATTATTTTGAGCATAGGCATAGGCGTTTAAAAAATAGCGCACATGCTCATTTCTCGTATAAAAAAATGAAAGAAAAAAGTCAGAAAATTAAAACAAACTAAAATATTAAAATATAATAATATGATTTACACAAAATGACGTAAAAACAGTTAAATTAGCAAAAGAGCGAAATAGTCATTAGAATAAATACATGTCAAAGAGAATATGCTAAGTCCTAAACAAATTTAATAATATTTACCTTATGTCTTTCTAAAAAAAATCAAATCAAAAAATAATTGTAATAAATAATGTTTATATAAAATAATTGTTATATATTAGCTTGATACACCAAATACAACATAAAACGTCAATAAAAATTTTAACTTGTTTAATAAATTTATTATTAAGTTAATATATATTTAAAACTAAAGCTTCTAAAATAGTTTAATATGGTTTTTAGGGTGTTAAAATTTATTTTAATCAATATTTTTGCATAAATAGTAAATAATATTTTTGTTAAAGTAAAAATATATTTATTATATTTATGCAATTATTATACAATTTTTAATGTAACTTTTAAATAATTATTTTTTAAATATGTTAAAATATTATAATAACACAAATATAAATAAATATATATAATATCGTTAAAAGTGAATTAATATATAATATAATGCATGTATAAAAATGTTAAAAAAAAACGATTATAATCTTAATTGAATGTGTAAGACCAAAACAAAGCTCTCAGATGCTTTTAAAATTTTAATTTTTTGTTATTATAGTTAATAATCCTTTAAAATCCAATTAATTCACTTCAAGTACCTTTTTAATGAAAGCAAAAATAAATATTTATTTAAAAACAAATAGGTTTTTTGAAGACAGAATTGTAATTGCTATTGAACAGAATAATAAAACCATTTAGTTTATAATATCTATAAATTGATTAAATTAACTCTTCAAATGAAATTATGTGAATATTACACTTTATATTAACTTTAATTTCAAGTCTTACATTTTCTTTTAACACAATATATAGACAAAATCTATTGTCTATATCATTTGTCTTATTGTAAAAGAAATACATTAACTAAAATTTGCAAAACAAATGTCTAATGCAATTTGTTAGCCTTACTTAACATATTTTAAAATTTGCATTAATAAAGACGAAAAAATTATAAAAATTAAAAAAAAGGAGTAAAAATAATATGAAACAAGAAAAATGAACTCTAAAGAAAAGTGCCTATATACACAAATTATTATAATTATATATTATATATCCTATCTTTAAATACTTATAGTATAAATTATACATCATTATTTTGATCTTATTTTGTTAGCTTTTTAAAAATATTAATTTTAATGTTACGTTTATAAGAAAAATGGTAAAATTTATGTAAATTGTTAAAACAATCGTGTTACAGCTTGTTTAATATATACAGTACATATTGGAAGTATTTCTCATTCATATATATATATTAATATATATAAATATATATATATGTTTGTATATATATATTCTAAAGTACTTGTATTTTAATGCGTTAATAGATATACAATTTTTAAGTTTAATAGAGTTATAAATAAAGTGAAAGCTTAGTAATTGTTTATTTATAAATACGTATACGTAAAATTACGTAAAAAGACCAGTGATAGTTCCAAAAATAAATTGAATTTAAAGCAAATACTTAATGTATCCATAAGTTCACTAAAAAATTATAAAAGTAACCGAATAATGGGTGCTTTAGTAATAATAATAAATAATATAAAATTAATATTATATGGAAACAAACAAACACTTCTTATGCAAATAAGAATATATTTTTTGTGAACTAAATATTTATTTTGTATGTATATATGCGGAAAAAAAGAGATTTAAATAATTTTGTTTTTAATATTTGACAGAACTTATATGATTATATTAATTGCTATGATTAATGGATCATTATATATCTTTCCGAATGTATACAAATTCAATTGTTTCTGTAAAGATATTTTCAATATCAATAATAATTTCAATAATCAATTTACTTTGTAATCATATAATAAATAAAAAAAACTATGTTAAATTTAATGAGAATTAAAAAAAAAACTATTTAAAAACATAAATTAAATCTAGGGCTTTGAACCGGAAATTTTATCGTTTCAAATTAATTAGAAAAATATATTAATTCGATTTTGGTTTTCGCTCCAACGAAATAGCGGTTTTTTCGGTTTTAAATCTTCCGAGCGAATATAATAAAATAGTTAAATTTTTTTTCATGATTACTGGCTGAATTATTTTTGCAGCAAACTATCAGTTGACACGTTCCAACTTATGGAAAACAGTGCATTCGATTAATGTTGCTATAATAAAAAATTGATAAATTTTGATATTTCGACGCAAAAGTAGATATTCTATAAAAGCATTAAAATTGAGCAATAAGTTTGCCTTTTTTTACGTGCAAGACTTTTAGTGTTCTTGCAATGAAACAAGTGTTTTCTTAATGAAACAATTTTTAACTAAAATTTATTTTTTATAGAAGTCATATGGGTTGACCATATAAATCTATTCAATAAAAAACCATTAGGGGTACTCATCTAAGCATATACTTTTATCAAATATATACTTACACGGTTATATCAACGCACTCAGTTAAATATTTGTGTAAATTTATCAATCTGCTGTATAATAGCACTATTTATTTCATCAATAATTATGATAGCACAAAAGTCAGTGCTCAGCAACGCAATTTTTTAGCCAATATCGTTGCAATTTTAAATATTTGTGTAAACTTTATTGTTCAGCTGTGTCAGTGGCAATAAATTATAAAATAAAATACTGAAATTGAGCGAAAACCGCAAACTAAAAAGTATTTACAAAGATATATTTGTAAATGACTTGCTTGTGTTGGAATGCAACTCTGTATTAAAAATACATAAATTTATGCGATATAAATTAATTCGATTAAATTTTCGTGTTAATTTATTAAGTTTATGTAAACGATTTTTTATACAAAATTTAACACTTCATTTACGAAGTAGATAAATTTATACGTTTATAAAGTTTATAAGACATTTATCAGTTTAGACGATTTATTAGTTTATTTTATTATTAAATAAAACCTTTTCTTGAAAGTTTTTTAATTTATTGAAGTTGTTAAGGGATAATACGCATTATTTTGTTGAAATAAACTAGTATTGTTTTTGGTTTGGTTCATTAAAAGTTTTACTGTTTTAGTTTGCGGTTTACAATTCAATTCCGGTTCAAAGTCTTCTTTAAATCTATTTAACATGAAATTAATATCAACTATTTAATGGTTCTAATTAATTAAGTTTTCATATTAATTTTTCTTTTATACATATATAAAATAAATAAGACTATTGGAAAACTGGGTGAGATTCTAATTTATCGAGCTTATTTTAAAATAATAAAATTTTATGATAATATAATTTCTTAATAAGAAAAATAAAAACTGCAAATTTTGATTTCACTCTTACATTGGCTATTAATTAATTTTCAAAATTTTTTTAATGCCAATAAACGTTAAATTCATTTAAATTTTAACTTGTAGTACAAAAATGCGACTGTAATAATGTACGCAATATTTGCCTTTCTGCAAACAATAAATGTGAATATTAAAAAAAAAATATATATATATATATGAAAATAACATTAAAAATGTTTCTGTTATTCAAGCTTAAGATGCCAAAACCTAGTAGAGAATTGTACTTTATTTAAATTTTTTTTTAATTATTAAATATATTTTAAATTATCTATTAGTATATGCATGTTTAGTTTTTAACTTTGACCAAATTCAGAACGTATAAAGGTTTCAGATAAAGTTTAATTTAAGTTTAGAAACAATTACCAAGTTTTCACCAAGCATTAAAATCAGTATAAATTATTTGGACTGATTGATAATAAAGGCTAATTCTAAAATTTAAAAAAAAGTAAATTAATAAAAAATTTAAAAAAAAATAAAACTTTACTAATTATTTAAATGAGAGATAATGTTATGAAAAGAAAAGCCTGTTAAAGTAACTAAAAAATAAGAATTATGTCTAAAAAAAATTAAATAAAAAAAAAACAAAAAGTAAACATATACTGAAACCTCAAAGTGGTAAATTTAAATAAAATATCATAGATATTTTTAGTGCAATATATTTATATATATACATTCATACTTTATACACTAACATAAATATTATAAAAAAATTTAATTGTTTATGTTTTCAAAATGTTTATAATATTATAAGAAACTTTTAAATATTTGAAAGATATCTAAAAAAGTATATATATATATATAAAAATATATATTAAATGGCTTCACATAAATATAAAATGATCATAAGTTTAAGAAGAATGAAAGTACATAAATATTAATTAATACATATAAAAACAAACATATATTTTACTAAATAAAACTAAAACATATGTTAATTAAATTTAAGTTACATATAGACAAAGAAAACTAATATCATCTTTGAACAAAAATTAAAGTAAGAATTGAATAAAAAGCAACGTAGTGCGAATCTAAAAACTGTATTTGTAATTTGTTTTTTATTTGTTAATATTATTCAAATAAATTAATAGGTATAAGCATACAATCCTAACTATGCATATATGATAGCAGTTAAATTTTTTTACTCATATAATTTCAAAAGTTAAAAAACTTATATTTCTAAAACGTTCGAAAGTTCAATACAGCACAATATGTAAAGTACTTTTGAAACTATGAACGCGTTTTTCTTAAAACATCTAAATATATTTTTTAGCAATTAATCGAGTAAAATTTTTTTGCGATTAACTTTTTTTTTAAGAAATTAAAGCCCAGAAAAATCGTTGAAAAACGATTTATTTTAAAACCCCCACCATTTTGTCAAAAAATATTATTGTCTTATTCCTTTGATTAATTACTAGATTATACATTATTTCACGAAATCCGTTTGGTTTTTTATTTTAAATAATCTGATATCGTGCACATCACAAGACTTAGTTTTATAGGAGCTCCCGAAAATCAGCTGTACCAGCTTACAAAACAATTTTTTTTTTAATTTAAAATGTTAAAATTCACTAAAATAATAATACATGAACAAATTTTTACAACTATACATATATTTAAAGGCCTTTTCTGAAAAAATACGTCGATTTTGTTTTTGGCATTTTAAGTAGAGATAACCCCTTAAATTGATATAAGGGTATGTTACATAAAGATTTAGTTGTAAAAATTTAGTAGCAATTTAACTCAATTACAGAGACAATAGTTCTATATTCAAGACTCATGGGTTAAAGTTTTTATAGCAGTACAGTACAAAATTAGTAAAGATATCAATTATAAGTAGTCTTATTAATAATACCGATGAAATGTATACATTTTTTCATCTCTGTCTGTCTATTTCCATGCAATCTGTTTTAAATTTTCTAGCAATGAGATTTAATTATTTGCATAAATGGCCGGAGTCAGATATTTATATGTTCTAATAGATAAGTTTTTTAAAATATGGGTTTTAATTGTTTTTTAAATAAATTTGTAAGACAACAGAACTAATAACTTGAAGATCTGCAAGAATGACCGGAGTCAGTTATTGATATGCTCTAAAAGATAAGATATGTTTTCTCTTTGAAAAAGCTTCTGCTGTCCAGTCAGTAATAAACTACATCTTAAGTCCTTTAAAATATGGGTTTTAATTGTTTTTGTTTTTTTAATTGAATTTATAGTCAAGGCGTTGAGAAGGGTTATGAAATAGTCTCGCTGTTACTAGAGAGTAAAAGTGCTCAAGTGCACTGATTTAACTAGCCTCAACATAATAATAATAATACAATACAACTATTTGCTATTTAAAAATACCTTACTTAAAAGTTTTGATTATATTATGTTGAAGCTATTTGAGCCAGTGCACTTGAGCACTTTTACTCCTTCTTAACTAGAGGTATTTTCAAATCTTTTAATTGACTATTATTTATCACTTCATCAGACTAAGCACATTACTCAGATCTGCATACCTCCCCGAGCAGCCTGTATAGGGAAATATGTGTAGTTAAAATTTCCGTCTTTAGGCTAATAACAATCTTCATTGAGTTTATAACTCAATATTATAAATACATATTATAAATATTTACCAACAAATTGCACAAGCTTATTGTTTTCTCGTAATTATTAATTGATTAATTGCTCTATTTAAAATCTATATAATATAATATAAACACAATATAACAATCCATTTCGTTTAATGATTATATTTAATTAATTAATTAAATTTTTTCAAAAACCTACTATCTTATTTACTTATCTTGACTCAAAAATTAAAAACAAAATTAAACTTATCTTAAGCTAAATAGAAGAGGGTTTGTTACCTATTTATTTAAGTAAAAAAAATAATTTGTCTTATAGCTAGATTAGTCTAAATATTTTTAAGATGGTTTTTATTAAGAGAGACTATGGTATATCGCGATTTAAGACATCTAGGTATTGTTGTATTTTTTCTGTGATAGCAGCTTTCTAAATTTTTAAATTTACTTTAAATACTAACAACAAATTGAAATCTTATTAAAAAATTTACATATCAATACAATATTTTAAGCGTAGAAATTAAACTTCTTCAAACAAATTCTTTATATTTATCTATTCTTATAAAAATAAAGTAAAGTAGCTTTTTATTTCTTGATGCTTAGCATTATTTATTATTATTTATGGAGACTTGTCATGAACTCTAATAAGATAACATAAAAAGATGATTCAAAATTTGGTTATATATTTATTTGTATTCGGTCATTTAAAACTAGTCAAATTTTTTACGATAGGGTACAGTGAACACAACAAATTCGATGTTATTCTTTGATAATAAGTAGTGAATTTGGGTATATGACTACTCACTGATAAAGTGTCCCAATTTATAAAAATTGGTATCTTATCAGAAATTGGAACACCAAAATAAAATTAAAAAAAAACAATAATTACTAAAAATATATATATATATATATATATATTTAAATTAAAACTAATATTCATGCATTTGATAAAGTTTGTTTTATATTTTTATATTAATATTTGTAGATTGACATGAATCGATTTGCACCCATTTTGTAACATAATCATGATTTTATAAATATTATGCCCAATCATTTATTTTTAAATTATTTTAATATATTAAAATAATATAAGAAGTAATTAAGTAATTTGTTTTTTTTTTTTTTTTATTATATTAATATAAACAGAATCGAATTCGCATATAAGAACATTTATCCATAAAAGATTTAGGGTTTGTATGTAACTAAGAAAAATTATTCTGAATTATATCTGAAGAATCATTACAGGAAATTTGACAGAGCTGAGTAAGTTAAAATATTATCTTATAAGATTGGAAACTTATTCTAGTGGACTTGTAGGTTTTGTAGAGAAGAGAATGAGACCTCAAAATACATGCTAGAGTTTACCGAAGAAGGTACGTAGAAAATTCTGATAAAGTCACGTAAGAAGAACCTATGAAGGGACGTAAGAAGTATCGATAAAGGTATGTAAGAAGCACCGATAAAGGTACGTAAGAAGAACCAATGAAGGTACTTAAGTAGTACCGATAAAGGTACGTAAGAAGAATCAATGAAGGTACTTAAGTAGTACCGATGAAGGTACATAAGATGAGCCAATGAAGATACATAAAAAAGTACCTTTATCGTATCTAATAAAGAAATAAAACTATGTAATGTAGATTCAATATTAAAATTTATAAAGAAGATTGCACTTGGAGAAGTACTCTATATGAATTAGGAGCACAATATATTTTGATTAACAAAACATATATTTTTATCTTTAATTTAAACAAAAGTAGATTTTTTTTAAATACAAATATTTCAATTCAGTTCGGTCTATATAGTTTGAAATTAAATTTAAAAGCAGAATATGTGTTTAGTTTGTTTTAATATAAAGTATATAAAAATAAAAAAAAAATTCAAGTCTGTCAAAAAAAAATCAAATATTGATAAATAATTGATATCGATTCAATTTATATAAACAATTGATTTCATTTTTTTCATTTAAGTTTAAAAATTATTTTTAAAATTCAGTCATTTTTATTTTAATGTAATAACCACAAATTTAGCTTATTATTTATATTTAATTTAATACTACGGAATAAGTACGGAATTGTTTGTCCATCCTTCATCTTAGACAAGGCAAGAAGATTGAAAATACCTAACCCATTATTACTTAAACTAAAAATTATTTCTATGACATCAGAAGTATTAAATTTTTAGGTGGATTTAAATTTACAATTTATATCGCAACTTCACTTTTGCTATTAGTTGTTAATATGTTTCAGCTAAGTTGAAGAGTAACTGCTTGCATAAATGGACTAAATGGATCATAATGGATGAATTCAAATCATTTCTCTCTTTAGATTTAGAATATGACACATCTACACTTTTTGGCTTATATTCGTCAAGGTACTTTGCAAATTCTAAGAAATTAGAACACTGTATCAATATATTTTCATTTTAACTGTTAGAAGTGTTATAACATAATCCTGTCTTTCATAATAGAAACGATTTTGGTTTTTTCGTATATTTTGATATTAAGTACAGTAATGTAAAATCTATTTTAAAATGACATAAAGAAGACGCACGATATAAACTATGAAGCCAAAAAACCAGTTTAGGTGATATGGGCAAAAATGGTAATTCTCTGAAGGTTATGATGTTATCTGACGTGATTGTTAAAGACAGTGATTGTTATAATCAAGAATTATAAATCAATAGTATAGTATATATCTACTTAGTATACAATATAATCCCGTTATTATGTTAGCTCAATCTGATATTTGATTTTTAATTTTAATTTAATTCATATTGAAAATCTATGGGCCACGAAGTTTTTTATTTTTATTCTCTATACATTTTTTGTGTTTTGTATTTTAACACTTTATAAGATACACATAATTATAAATTTAAAATATTTTATATAAACAAGATATAGAACTGTCTTCACCTCAAACTTATTCTTTAATGCTAGCAGTTTACAGCTCGTTTTAGCACGAATTCAACCAATGTTTCTGTTTATAGTAAACATAAAGTATGGGACAACATTTTTCATTATTATGTTCTTTAACAATTCAATAACCGAACACATGTAAGCACATATATATAAATAAATAAGCAAAAGTTTTTCCCACAATAAAATTGTCTCATTTTGCATATCTATTTCATTTTTTAACATATTAACGGAATTCTGTTTTTAATGACAATCATGATGACAACTAGGGGCCGCTATTTTGACAAAAATATATCAAAGTAGTAATTAACTAAGAAAACTATTTACAAAGATAATCACAAATATTAGATATTATTTAATGTACCGATTACTATACGAACACTATGGTAAGTGTTCATTATGCGAACATTAAGTGTTCGCTTTGCTCTTGAGTTGGATATGTTTGAATCTATTGTATGTTAAAAATAGAACATTTATGTTTGGGTTTTAAGCGTATTAAAAAACTATCGTTGAAGTATGACTCGTAACTATCGTTGTAGTATGACAAAAAACGCAATCTATTGAAATTCAAAAGGATAGGAGTAAATGACTAATACTTAAAAAAACAATGATTCAAAAAAGATTTCATTGTTATGCTTACTGAAATATTTTATAAGTTTAGATAATAATTTATCAACTATTTCTTCATTTAATAAAAAGCACATTAATTTTAAAATAAACTACGATAAGCCAAATCATATTAAATTAAATGTTACCTTTGTCTTGACGTGACTTGAGTAATACCAAGCTTAAACCATGGTAATAGAGTTCAAGTCATACTGAGGGCTGTAGATTCATCTTGTAGGCAAATTCTCTAGTTGTCAAGGGTGATCCCATAAATTATACAAAAATGTTTGATACGCGTCTTTAATAAAGTCAATGCACAGTACAGTTTACATGTTCTATAGTTTTCCTTGTTTTCAGTCTAGTCTATCTATTTTATGTATCACGTAAAGAGAATATTCCGTTAGTACACCAAAAATAATTTTGCAAATTTTTTGAAGAAAGACGAGTATATACTAATAAACTAAAGATATACTACCGTGCAGTCAGTCATGAAACGTGTCTCAGATGAATCTCATAGGAAAATGAATAATGTATAATGTACATTGTGACCGAAAAGTTTTCGGGAAATTTTAAATAAAACGCAAAATTCTTAATCTTCATCAATATTTATTTTATCTCCTTCAAAATATGCTCCATTAGAAGCGATACACAAATGCCAACGTTTCTTCCAATCAACAACATTTTTATAGGCGCTTTCCGGTATGGCTTTGAGTTCCCTCTGCGAATTCTGTTTTACGTCTTCTATGGATTCAAAACGCGTTCCTCTGAGTGGTAATTTGAGGTTGGGAAACAGGAAAAAGTCACACGGTGCAAGATCAGGTGAATACGGTGGCTGTTCGATGGTATTTATTGAATGTTTGGCCTTAAAATCGTTGATAATGTTGAACAAATTGAGGTGAATCGGAACAAGCCGGGCGTTGACACGTCGCATACACAAATTGTCCACCAAAATCAAACGAGCCATCTCACGACCGATGCCTAGCTCTCGTGCTATCTCTCTAACACTCACATGAGGATTTTTGAACACGATTTCCTTTGCCTTTTCAATGTTTTCGTCGGTGGTAGAGGTCGAAGGTCGTCCAGAACGCGGCATGTCTTCGACGGTCGTACGACAGTCCTGAAAGGCTTTGTACCACTCATAAACTTGAGTTTTCGATAAAACTGATTCCCCATAAGCCTTTTGTAGCATTCGCAACGATTCTGCACACGAAATTTCGTTCGAAAAACAAAATTTGATGCAAACTCTTTGTTCAATATTTTTTTCCATTGTTTTTTTCGCAACGCACTACTGAGGTGAACTGGTTTCAACAGCTGCCGTAAACGAACTGTCTGACAGATCGCGCTCATTTTTGGCATAGTAATTAAGGACAGTGCTGCCAAACTACATAAACTTAAAATATCGAAAAATATACAGCGCGCGAATTTTAAATGAGAATTTCCGAAAACTTTTCGGTCACAATGTAAGTTATACATATTTTATTAAGGCGAACTAACAATTTATGTCACACATTCGTGATTTTCAAATAAGTACCGATCTACCACATCTGCAGACCAAACACCGCATCATGCAGACACTTTTTGGCAGTAACTTCTGGGTTGTCACTAATTTTACAACTATGTTTATTGATATATCTACTATGCTGTTAAATCGGGACTATGGAATTGATAATCATTTATAAGTGAGAAAAGATCGAAGCAAATAAATCGAAACTATAAAGAATCGATGTGAATGCTTATATGATGGAAATGTAGCAGATAAAGGTCTAAAAAGCCAGAATTTTTGTACTACAGTGTAATACGAAAAACGTTTCGATCGGGAAGGTGTATTACTGCAGTTAATGTAATATTAATTGTAACATTTTCGCTACCCGATATTAAAAGAATTTTAGTTATGGTATTTTGAAATAGTGACCTATAATGATATGGTAGGTATATTTAATAGTTTTGAAACAAAATTATAAGACATTCGAGTTTTAAAATTGAGGAATATAGTAACTTAAAACGGGCACAATAAAAGTATTAACGATATCATAAGTTCAAATTTTATAAAAACGCTATAAAATTAGGATATAAAATATCGGAAATAAATAATAAAATAGTAAGAGATTAAGGCAAGTTCTAATAATTGAAATTTATATAAAATAAATATAGATACATTTTAAAAAATACTTATTTAAATTGCAAGTACTTTCTTAACACACAATATAGACTTGAAATGTATCTAAAGATATGCGTCATTCGAAGAACTCACTTAAGATAATATTTGTGTGATTATAATTAATTTTATCTTAAGAACACAAAAAACCTGTTAATTGGATGTAGCGTATAGAATTTGATAATTCATACTTGAGATATGCCCATTAAAAAAACGTACAACTAAAACGAACGAAATTTGAGTAGTCGAGAGCTCCACAACGGCCAGAGCACGTCATGCTTTATCGGCCGTAGCAAATACATGAAATTATTTGGTCGAACTGTTGACGTCTGAGCACACCGTAGAATTGTGAAGAATAATTAAAAATTGCATTATTTTTCTTTATTCTATTTTTTTTAAATAATTTTTTAAAGAATAAAAATACGTATCCGTAGTGTGGAATTTAATACTTACACACATACAGTTAACTATATGATATGCTTAAACGATATTATCGTATAAGTCGTTAGTTGAGTACGAAAGAGGAATTACGCCGCAATACTTGAAACCGCAAGAAGTGCAAATCCCACATGTACAGTGTAGTTTTTGCAACAAAAAAAAAAAAAAAAATAATAATATGAAATGAAAACATTATTTAATGAATAATAAAAATTGTATTATTGTGTTATTGAGTAAAACAAACAAGTGAAAATTGATAAAGCGAAAAGAGTCTAATAAATTTTATACATAACAATGCAATCGGTTAGTAGCCCAAGTCCACCAAGTACTCCGCACATTTTGCTCAGTGCTGCAGGCAACGCCGCCAATGAGAAACGCAATAAAACGATTATGAATTGTTTTCGGGATCGAACGCCGAGTTACACGCGCCCCAATTATTATAATCAAAATCAACGCCAGCCACAGCAACGTATTTATGAACAAAGCGGTACTGGCAGCAGTAGCGGTAGTGGTCGACCGGAAGCTGTTGTTTTTCTCAAAGAGTTACGTTCAAGTCCAAATAAATTAACCTTACTCAAGAGTTCAAGTACTCGCGATCTCAGTCGTCTTGTGGACGAAGTAACTATTGTGAATTTTAATAGTAACGGGAGTGTTGGTATGTCAACTTCATCCTCTTCCTCTTCATCGAATCACAAAAACACCAGTCATACAAATACTGGAATAAAAAATCTGCAAGATTTAGAGAAACGGTTTTCACAGTTAGAAAAGGATTTTCAGGAACAAAAGGATTATACAAAGTGTTTGGAAACACAAATTCAAGATTTAAAGAAACGAGTTGATGAGTTAACAGAAGTGAAACAAGTAGAGAAGCGAAAAAAATCAGCGAGTGTACGTAAGAACGTTAGCAATCTAAATACAAGTGTACAACCTTCCCGATTTAATGCGTGGTTACGTCTGACGAATTTATGGAAACATCGACCAAGTATTGAATCCTTAAAACAGAAAAATATTTACAATGGTAAGTAGAATAAATTTTTTCAAGAATCTAAATATTTTATATTTTATGTAATGTGAATGCTTAAAAATATAACTTGAAACTGAAATCTCAAAATTTGGAAATATCTCAAAAATACGGATGTATGTAAAAAGTTTTTAAAGTTTTCAATATTATAAATATTAAATTTTTTTTACAAGTTTTGAAGATATTACAAAACTATGTTAAAGACAAATATATATGTATATTAAAAACATATTTTATATATATATATATAATTATATACATAAATATCATGGACTATCGGATTTATTCGATTTTTAAACTGAATTATGTATGGCGCAACTCAAAGTAAAGTCAATCCAAATAAAAAGTATTTACTTTGATTAATGTATGAGTTTTATTATCAGTAACAATATCAAATAAATTATTTGTTAGATATAAAGGCATTTGCATTTAAAGCATATGAGTGCAATGAATACTCATAACTTAGAATTTTTAGGAACTAGAGTGTGCAGAAATTGGAATCTAATTTTGTTATGCATTGAATGCTCTGATATTAAAACTTATGACTCTAATTTCAAAAAGTTTAATACTTTTTGAGCATATAACCAATCTTTTCGACGTAGACGTAACGACATCGGTATTTTCCATAAAGAACATAACCAATTTTTCGGACCCACATAATATCGCTTTATTAAAAAGGAGTCTAATACAACAACAAACATCGTTGAATACTATATGCAAAACAAAAATTTACAATAATTGTTTAAAAAAAATAATTAAATAACATTTTTGAATTAATTTTGTAACTTTTTACTTTTCATGAGAAGTTAAACCATACATACAGTTTGTAAATACACAAAAAAAAATTCAAGATTAAAAAGAGAAAAAACTTCGATTATATATCTTATTTATAGCAATGTTATTATAATATATACCATATAGTTCCACTACTCTTTTGGTATTAAAACTAGTGTGCTAT